>NW_013952571.1:202705-206779 GCF_001266775.1 Austrofundulus limnaeus | reverse complement strand
GAATAAATTAAAGTTTTCTACACTCCTAGACACTATAATTGCACAAAAATTGTTTATAAATGCAAAAAAGTGCATTTAGCATATGTCTCCTTTAAACGTTTAAATGTCTAATATTTCCATGTCACTTTAGAAAAAAAATCTCATTCCATTCCATTTGGGGGTTAGAATCTAATTTCGATGCATCATAATGTAAAAAGATGTTTAAAATGTTTTACCGTTCAATAGATAACATTGAGGAGTATCAAAGTTTACACAGCAGAGAGAAAACAAAAGGATCAGCAGCACCTTCTGCATTGAAAGCCAGTGTACAGAATTATTTCAGCTTCTAGAAGTTAAATGTTTCTGAGAAAAGCCTCAGTATACATTATGTACAAATTTTAACCTGGAGGATGGAGAGTAAAAAAGCAGCCAGGGACTGCTGCTGATAACCAGACAGCCACTGAACAACATCAAAACATTTTATCCTAAATAAGAGAGCGTGATTTATAAACTCCAATATAACTTTACAACACACTCTACACCAGAACAAAAAACACTGAAGACACATWCTGTATTAAACTCTGCCAAATTGATTTGGAGTCAGCAATTGCAAATTGCACAATTCATTTATTTGAAAATAATAACAAAATGATCTGTGAATACCTGTGTAATGTGACATTACATAAATTACATGAACTAAATGTGAAATTCAATAAAAATTATAAAACATTGTTCAGATAAATAACTGAAAGCCTAATTTGTTTAGGCTGGYTGTTAACTCTTCAGCTCGGTCTGAATCAAACTGAGCGTCTTCAAAGACTTATCTACAGCAGGTAAGACATTGACTGTTCATAACGTTTACACTTCAAAATGACCCAAGTGCCACCTGAAAGTAAACATCCTTCATTAAAAAGCACCACCACCACCAGCAGGTAGTTTTAAGCCCCTCCCACCCCTTACTAAAGCCCAGAAGTTTGCATGCAACCTGAAATCTGACCACCATACAACCTGCAGACAGCGGCACACTCCATGCACTGGACATGGCTACACTTAAGACACCGGTGCAGCGGGGTGGGGGGTGGGGGACGGGAGAGTAGTGATTAAAGAAAAGAAGGAAAAAGAAGGAGAGACCCAGTTAGTGGCAGGACCAGGAGGGACGAGGCAGGCACAGTGACACTGAGTGACAGGAGAGAGAGAGATGCACACCGAGACTGATGGACCCACAGACTTACATCGACTACATCAAACTGGAACACAGGCTGGGACTAGTATCTGGATCATACAGCAGCAAACGTATTGTGGTGTTATTTGTAAATACTGTGAAGTTTGCTGCTGTAAAGTTACAAAATGTGGACAAATTTGATAATTTTTTTGAGGTGCTGTTGGTAAAAAGCATCTTAATGAGCTTAGAGCTGCTCAACATAAAACTCACTGAACTACACATGACATAATAATGACCTTTATGTTGAGCAGCTCTAAGCATCTATATGAGCTTAGAGCTGCTCAACATAAAGGTCATTATTATGTCATGTGTAGTTCAGTGAGTTTCGGACCTCATCATACTTTAAATAAGAAAATTTATGTGAAATAAAACTGTGATTTAAGATGTAAAACTGACCAATCAGATGGTTGAAGATCAGGAGAATGTATCCAGATACAGATCACAGTGTGGCAGACCAGATTTTACTGCTTTCTTAGGTTATTCTTAGTTTTATGTGAATTGAAACAAATTTTCCCACAACATTTAGACAGTTGTTAGCCCGGTTCTTCTCTTCATTTCCTGACACAAAACTAAAACCTTGCATAAACACTGCAGTAGCTGTCTTTGTTTCATTTAGTTCTTTGTATCCAGAGTACCACAAACACAGAGCATGTTGTGAGCCTGACCTCTGAGGAGGCAGGACAGTCAGCTCGTACCTTCGACTGGACGTCAGCGTTGTGGTCATTCTGAAGGAGGAGGGCGGCTGATTTGGTGTCATCCTTACGAGCAGCAATGTGCAATGCAGGCAAGCGCACTTTGCCTTTGGTGTCATTCTCCAATAAGACGGAGACCACCTGGTTGTGTCCCTGCTGAAGGGCAATGGCCAGAGGGGTAAAACCATCCTGRAGGAGGGAAACCACACAGACAACTTAGAGGGAAAAGTTTTTTCTTAAAACAAAAAAGTTAATTTGGTGTCCAAATGGAACTTTTTAAATTAAAAGCACCAGGAGATTAAATATCCCGAGGTCCTCTTGAAGCCTTTTCTTATAAAACTAATCCATCATCTCTTTTAGCTTTCAATAAGTTCTATGGTTTCAGGTAGATTGATTGTGCTGCAGTGTCTGTGTTGTCATACAGGTCACACAGTTCAATTAAATGATGGGAATAACTCAGAATCTGTTAAAGTTAGTTTTTTAAAAGAGTGTTTTCATGTGCATCTCAAAGTAAAATAAGGAATAAACTAATTTCTAGTGTCTATCAAAGCCCCACCCCCACCCCCCAAAAAAAAGAAGAAATGATGTAAAAATAACTATTTTGTTCTCTTTGTGTTTACTGTGCAACACAAGTATTTCCGTGACTAAAGAACACAATAAGAACAGAGGTAAACATCTGGTCACCAGAGTCCAGAAACCAGAAAGCCATCACAGCATCTCAGGATGGAGTTTAGACAATAACTAAAAACAACTTTTTATTTTTACACTGAAGCATGGTTGCTGTCTTGGATGATGTTGTTGACCAAACTGTACAATAAATGTTTGCCTGTGGTCCTATAATGCCCAGAATCTTGTACACTACATGGCCCACTTGCAGCTGAAGTTAAATATCTCATTCTACGGTAATGCCATGACTTTTGGTGGTATAATGGACAGACTGCACTATTTATAGTTTAAAGAAAATCCACAGAGGACCTCTGGCTCCAAATTTGAGACCCCAATCTTGAGTCGGAAAAGGGCAGAGGGAAGACATGCTGCCCAAAGTGGAGGAGTTATGTATCTTGGGGTCTTGTTCATGAATGAGGGAAGAA
The DNA here is from genome assembly GCF_001266775.1 of Austrofundulus limnaeus. Taxonomy (NCBI): domain Eukaryota; kingdom Metazoa; phylum Chordata; class Actinopteri; order Cyprinodontiformes; family Rivulidae; genus Austrofundulus; species Austrofundulus limnaeus. The sequence continues at coordinate 203,795 of NW_013952571.1, read as the reverse complement.
TGGAGCAGGAGTTCAACAGGTGGATTGGTGTTGCATCTGCAGTGATGTGGGCGCTGTACCGGTCCGTCGTGGTGAAGCGAGAGCTGAGCCAGAAGGTAAAGCTCTTGATTTACTGATCGGTCTATGTTCCTACCCTCATCTATGGTCATGAGCTTTGGGTAGTGACCAAAAGCATAAGATTGCGGATACAACAGCCGCTGCTCCTCCACATCAAGAGGAGCCAGTTGAGGTGGTTCATCTGGTTAGGATGCCTCCTGGACGCCTCCCTGGTGAGGCGTTTGGGGCATGTCCCACTGGGAGGAGGTCCAGAGGAAGACCCAGGACACACTGGAGGGACTATGTTTCTCAGCTGGCCTGGGAACACCTTGGGATTCCCCCAGAGGAGCTGGTCCAAGTGGCTGGAGAGAGGGAACTCTGGGTCTCTCTGCTTAGGCTGCTGCCCCCYGAGACCGGACCCCGGATAAGTGGAAGAAAATGGATAGATTTACAAAAKTCCACAGCTATCAGCAGAAACACAACTAAAGTCGACTCACTTCTGTAGCAATGCTCTGGTTGCCTCCATTTTCCAGCAGGTACCGGACCACGTCCATGTGGTTCTCCTGGGCCGCCATGTACAGAGGAGTGAATCCATTCTGGACACAAACACACTGATGGTTCTGAGGGAGCTCCCTACATTTCTACAGTTTTCAAACTAACCACACCCATGCTTGTGGGGATTTGTACCTGAGACTGTGCATTAATGTCTGCGCCTCGTTTGGACAAAATCTTCACCACATCAGCCTGACCCGCCAGAGAGGAGATGTGTAGAGCTGTGTTTCCTTTCTGCATGAAGACAAAGAGCAAATTCAGTCATCAATGATCAATCGTCTTTTCTCTTTACAATCAATTATCTCTGATTGTTCAGGAGCTGAGATATGAGGTAAAAAAGAGCTCAAAACCAAAAGAAAACTAGACACTGCATAGCGGTAACTAATGACCCCCGCACGAACAAATGAACCAGAACCCAGAAGTCTTTATTCCAAATAAATGTGTGTGTGTGTGTGTGTGTGTGTGTGTGTGTGTGTGTGTGTGTGTGTGTGTGTGTGTGTGT
>NW_013952571.1:199829-201608 GCF_001266775.1 Austrofundulus limnaeus | reverse complement strand
GACCGGTGCAGCCTTTTTTGTGCTACGGTTGACCAAAAATCACTGGAAAATAAAATAATAAGCAGTACGAAAACAATATGACTCATGCTTACGCTTCATGTGCGGGGGTCATAATAATTATCTACTTTTACTGTTTTCCAAGGAAATTCTTAGGAATTGTTTACCAAAATATATTTGTGAAAGCAAAGGGAATACCCAAAGCCTGACCAAGAATGAAGACCACAAACATGTAGTTGGTCCAGACCTTATTTAAAAGTTCTATCACAGATAATTTGGTAWAATAGTTCAGAAAACATCATAGAAAATAGATAAAACTGAATGGGTTGAAAAATAAGGCCCAAACAGAATATRAAGTTATCTTTACAGCACCAGGAGAGGCTAAATTAAACTTTACTGCAGTAACTCCAAATACACAASAAAATGTAATGTCTAAAAAAGTTGATTTTGCAGGATATGTCCCSTTTAACATACAGCCCAGAAAAACATATGCTAGTTTTATAAACCTTAAAATCTCCTGAAAAAGGTTGTGGAGCTGAAACATTGTTTAAAGCTTTTTATCATAGCAAGAAAATAGAACCTAAACATGCAATCACATCTTTGCGATTTTAAAGGATCTCCTGCAGTTAGACTGTTTCTAACATCAGCTGAAGCTTCAACACACTGAGATTCTAACATCAGATAATACTTTAAAAACAGACATTCTAAAATCAGCTGATCCTTTACAAACACACTGATTCTTACGTCAGCTAAAGCCTTAAAAACACAAATTCTAACAATAGCTGAATCTTTTAAAACACACAAATTCTAACCTTAGCTAAAGTTTTAAAAACACAGATTTGAATATCATCTGAAGCTTTAAAAATATAGATTCTAACATCAGCTGAAGCATTTAAAAAAAGATTTTAACATCAGCCGAAGCTTTGAAAGCAGATTCTAACATCATCTGAAGCTTTAAAACATACTGATTATAACATCGGTTGAAGCTTCAAAAACACAGATTCCAACATCAGCTGAAGCTTTATAAACAAAAATTCTAACATCAGCTGAAGCTTTAGAAACACAGATTCCAACATCAGCTGAAGCTATAAAAACACATATTCTAATATCAGCTAAAGCTTTAAAAACATATCTCATAACATCAGCTAAAGACTTAAAAACATAATTTTTTAACATTAGCTAAAGTTATAAAAACACAAATTATAACATTAGCAAATTCTTCAAAAACACAGATTCTATTATCAGCTGAAGCTTTGAAAACACAGAATATAACATCAGTTGAAACTTTAAAAACAGACTCCAACATCAGCTGAAGCTTTAAAAATACAGAGATTTTAACAGCAGGAGATTTCTTACTAACACATTTTAACATCAGCTAAAGCTTTAAAAACACAAATTATAACATCAGCTAAAGCTTTAAAACATTCAAATATTAGCTAATTCTTTGAAAACACAAATTATAACACCAGCTAAAGCTTTAAAAACAAAGATTTAAATATTAGCAAATACTTTAAAAACACAAATTCTAACATCAGCTGAAACTTTAAAAACAGACTCCAACATGAGCTAAAGCTTTAAAAATACAGAGATTCTAACATCAGCTGATTTCATTCAGTTGAAAACTATTATAAACAGGTGTTACATAAGAGTCTGAGTTMTAAGGTGTCAGTAACTTGAGTCAGAAAAAGTTTCAAGTCATGGAGTTGTGAGGGGAGGCTGATCATGACTCAACAACATCGTGGACTTACACACGACATGACAAAAACATGCATTTTACATCAG
>NW_013952571.1:188654-190022 GCF_001266775.1 Austrofundulus limnaeus | reverse complement strand
TAATAGAACATTCTGCTATGATAAATACCAAGATACTGCAGCATAAATGACCCCCGCATGTACGCAAAGCACCAATGCATCTAAATTTGGGGGTGGGGGGGGGGGGGTCCTCATTGGTATGCTAACACCAGCTTATCCACGCTAGTCACTAGCCTCTCCGATGCTAACACAGATTAACACATGCCAGCACCAGCTGCTGCTGCTCTGTTACCGGGGCCAGCTCTCAGATCAATAGCTGGATTAGGAATAGATATACAGTAGCCTCCTGCTAAAAGGATGTAGGATGTGGTTGCACATCTTAATTTTGGCCATCATACCGCACCATTCATTGGTGGGCCCAATGGATAGCCTTCATCAGAGCTAAACAATAACAAAAAAATCTGAAGCTCCTATGTTTAATAGTTTTTGAGTTATAAGCTTTTTTGATAGTCCAGACACCCCCTGTTTAGATGGAACCCCCTTCTCAAATATGGGGTCTATCATAAAACTGTTCGCTGGGGCAGTGTAGGTCGGTAACATCTATATTCCTACCAAATTTTATGTTGATTGGTGCAGCCATGTCCGTGATATGGTTGACCTCATGTCACTGAAAAAATAAAATAAAAGATGAAAATAAATAGTACGAAAACAATATGCGCACGAAGTGGGGCTCATAAAAACTTTTGTCTGATTAAAAAAACGTGTTTGTGTATAAATTTTCAAAAGCTACATTATATATAGAGACATTTTGAATTTTCACAATATAATAGTGATGACATTTATGTAAACAAAACTTGTGAACAGACGTGCAAAATCTGTGCAATAAATGTCATAAACAGTATTTTTAAGTCTTTAGAAATCCATAATCTGACAGTGACTCACTGCAGTAAGACTGGGATTAGTCATCAAGTGGGGGCTTGTGAATATTTAACAACTCATATTAATAAATCTGGATAAACAGCAAAAAATGATGTAAGAAGTCCCACTTCTATCAAGTTTACAAATTTTCATTAATTAAAAACTGAGTGYTCTGAGTGTGGCATCTCAAGATATCATGTTCATTTATTGGTTGGACACAAATACAACTCCATCGTTTCTTAACATGAGATCATTTCAGTGTAAAACTTGGGAGGGGAGAAGGTTTTTAAACAAAAAAAATTTAATTCATGTTGGAGCTGCTCAGCTCTTAACTCCGTTTCTGTAATTGTAGGAATGTTTATCAAGCATTGAGAGGATCCAATTTTCTTCCAAAGTTATTATAACTTTATATTATCAAAACGTTCAGCTCCTTTATGAAATTCAGCTTTTCCTACTTTTTTGAGAGATTTAGCTATTTCAGTAATTTTTTTCTCGTTAAAAAATAAAGCTGTCTTCAACGTCCTTTAAACC
>NW_013952571.1:186816-188185 GCF_001266775.1 Austrofundulus limnaeus | reverse complement strand
AGCATGCTCTTTCTGCTTCATTGTGCTAATTTTAGCATTTTTTCTACTAATTTTAGCAGCTTTGACTATTTTACAATAAATTGCATATTTTTTAACTAATTTTTTTCTTCTGATTTTTCACTTTTGTTGTCCTACTTTCAGGTAAAGTCAGTTATTAAATTAAAGTCACATGAAGAATATTTCTGTTAAACTTTTTCAGCTTGACTTTRGCTCTTCATCAGATTTCAGCAAAAATCTTTCAGCGTTAAAGSYTGGATTATACTTCAGTAAGACGTGAGACAGYGGGTTTGAKWTTGCATYATTTTGGACAACTTTTTGCTAAGTGGGTATAAACGAGCTGAAGACGCAGCGGGTCATAAATTATCATAGATCCTCCCTCTGCCCACCCACAGCTCATATAAGTACATAAACGGCAATAAAGATGGCTGCATAGTGAGTTTTCTTATTTGTTATCACTCAATGATCAGTGTTGTATTGGGTGAAGAAGAGTAGTGGTGAAATAAAGCTTTTCTTTTTTTACGTTGATGGTAGTGATGGAAAAAAGACGTGAAAATCTGAAAATCAGCTGTGTGCTCACATTCAATAGGATCAAATCAGCTGCTCTTCTAGCTCTTTTAACAACTGGCTTCAGACAAAAAATAATAATTTTAAACAAAATAACCTGCAGAAGGCAGAGCTGATCACAGTCCTGCTCAGAGCTGCAGTAGCTGTGGTGTTCCTCATGAACAAACTGTTAACCCCAGTGTGGATGTTTGTTTTTGCATTGAAGTAATAATGCCATGTGTCTTCTTTTCGGCTCCACCTCCTCTCCTGTGTCTCCCCTGTGATTGGGTGCTGCTCCTTGGGTCTCAAGCCARTCAATCAGCTGGGCCCTATTTAAAGGCTGTGAAGCTGCACTTCTGTGCCTATGGGCCACTTGACTGCCATACACCATTGATTGTTGTCAGCTAAGGGTTCTTTATTTTACAAACTAATGTAAAATTGGTCAGACTGATTTTGTACGGGAGAGCTGCCTTTTTGATTAACCTTAGTTTTCTCCCGTTTATGTGCTTGTTAGGTAAGGTTATTTTAGGCTTGTATATTTTATTTTCATTGAGGTTAGGTAAATTTAAATTTTATTTTTATTTCAGGTTTGTTTTGTTTGTTATTTTGGCCTGAGCGCTTCGTGAAGTCTTTGAATCAGTCTTTATAGAAAAGAAACTTAAAACATGGCAGAAAATAAACATCTTAAATGCCATTTTGACTCCCCCTTCATTGTCTAGATTTATGTTAGTCCCTTTAAAATCCTAGACCAGTGGTTCTTAACCTGGGTTCAATCGAACCCTAGGGGTTCGATGAGCCAGTCTCAGGGGTTCGGTGGAGCCTCTGC
>NW_013952571.1:184272-186775 GCF_001266775.1 Austrofundulus limnaeus | reverse complement strand
AAAGTCATACTGTAATTTGTTGTGAGTTCATGCACTGTGTTGGTATTGTTCTTTGAGCAAGGTGATGCTCATGCACGGCTCATTTTATACACCAGTAAAAAAAACGTATCTTGCATTTTGAAAAAAAAAAAATCATATTTTATTTATCAATAAAAAGGGTTCAGTGAATGCACATACGAAACCGGTGGGTTCGGTGCCTCAAAAAAGGTTAAGATCCACTGTCCTAGACCAAGCCAGGGGACGTAACAAAACACACCCACAAAGTTCCACCCAATCACACGCTCCGAGCCGCAAGGTCCACATCTCATAGTTCTGACTGGGGGCAATGCACAAGACGGCTGCCACCGGGGGATAGSAGATGGAAGTCGTGCAATATTTTTTTCACTCAGCAGGGCGGAATAAGACGCGCAACTCGGAGTATAAACCAAGCTTATGCCTTCCAACTGCATTTGTGCAGGAAATACAAATTCTCTTGTTTACTCTGGTTACTAGCCTTTCGAAGCTTCATGTACAGAAACCTGTTCAAACACTGGAGCTTTAAGTATGTTCAGGTTGAATGTGACCCATGTTATGTTCAGGGTGAATGTGACCCATGTTATGTTCAGGGTGAATGTGACCCATGTAACATGCTACTGGCTACCTCTCCATGTCACGTGACCTTTGTTTAGAACTGTTGCTAGGACCAGACTGTTTCCATCCCATCAGGTTTCACTTCTCCTCCTCAGCTATGAGTGGAATGCTAATGAGCTCAGAGGAGACGAGATAATAACAGGGTCTAAATAAAGAATCTGTCAGATCAAACTCAGCTTCTGCCTGTCAGGAGCAGCTCTGTGAACAGTAGAAACAYAAACATGGTAGCAGCTAAACACTTAGTCAGGTTCAGCTGTTCCACATGGGATGTAAAGTTTACAGCGACACGGGGAGGCAAACACTCAACAGAATGTAAAAGCAGAGACACATCTAAAACCTGCAGGATAGTGGTCCAGGACCAGGATTGAGCCCCACTATGTAAACTAGTATTTAAAGCACTCATTATCCACAATAACCTGAACCCTACAGGTGAGCAGAGCTGTGATGAGAGGTGAACCACACCAGCTGGACTTCACAGTGCTGCTGTGTGGCCATGATGCTGAGATGAAACAAAACATGGGCACAAATAAAAACCAAACAGGTGCTGGCCTTCTTTGGGATTCAGGGCCTCAGTGGGTAAAAACCAAAACAAGAAATCAGACTTTGATGTGTGACCTCTGMCCTCCCTGAAGCTCTGTATGAACACTGAGAGTAAAACTGACAATGCATCGCTTTTTTATCTAAAAAACAACGATGTGTATGTATGTTATTCAGGTTGTTCTGTTCATCTCTTACCTGGTTACAGGTGCTGATGTCCACTCCTCCTTTCAGATATTCTAGAACCTTGTCGATGTTCCCGGCCCTTGCTGCTCGCAGAAAACTGGTGTTACTGTCCGACTGGAGGAGACACAAAACAAAACACATTTTTAAACTTTGTTCTGTTTTCACATGTGGGCACAACATTTGGTTTCTCTGCTCTGCCTGACTCCCTGTTTTCTTTAAAACTAGGAAGGACCATGTCTCTACAGGAACGATAAGAAATTTATGATTTTTTTTTCTTCTTCTTATGGAGCGAGGGCATGGGCTGAATGAAACACAAATGTTTAYTGCAGAATACTCATTCTGCAATAAACATAATAAATAAATCTGATGGAAAAACATGGACATGTCCCCTGTAGTAAAGGACATATGTCCTCTGTACTGAAAGACATGTGTCCTCTGAAGTGAAGGACATATGTCCTCTGCAGTGAAGGACATATGTCCTCTGCAGTGAAGGACATATGTCCTCTGTAGTGAAGGACATGTGTCCTCTGCAGTGAAGGACATGTGTCCTCTGCAGTGAAGGACATGTGTCCTCTGTAAAAAAAGGACATGTCTCTTGTAGTAAAGGACATATGTCCTCTGTAGTAAAGGACATATGTCCTCTGTAGTGAAGTACATATGTCCTCTGTAGTAAAGGACATATGTCCTCTGTAGTGGAAGACATTTCTCTTGTAGTAAAGGACATATGTCCCCTGTAGTAAAGGGCATGTCCTGTCTCAGTGTTTGGATGTTGGACAGGGTCCAGCAGCATGACTCAGCRTTTTCCTCCTTGTGTTTTGATGAACTCTTAATCCTGGCATCCAGTCAGATTGTCCTCAGCTCTGTGCTCATCCTGTGGAAAAACACTGAGGTCTTTTTGTTGTTTATTTATTTATTTATTTACTGCAGTTGAGCTGTCTTTACTTCCTGATCCTGATTTGTAAGAGATGTACAGCCGTTTTTTTTCCTGCTTCAACCCTGCCCCCGCAGAAAGCGGGGTATCAGGGGAAGGGGTCCAGCACTGACACCGCAGCATTGATGATGATGATGATGATGATGATGATGATGATGATGATGATGATGACCTCCCTCATTTGTCACTGCTGCTGTCTGACTGCAGCAGGACTGCACT
>NW_013952571.1:177691-179763 GCF_001266775.1 Austrofundulus limnaeus | reverse complement strand
CCCTTTAATCCTCTGACATGAAGCTAAGGACTGCTTGGCCTTTAATTGAAGCGTGGCCTGTTTGGAGAACATTCTTCCGTAGCCGACCGTGTGTTCCTGTCACCTCTCAGCTTGTGTGTCGAAGGTTCACCTCATGATTAAATCCAAACTGCCAGGAATGAAGCAACCTTTAACATCAAACATTCATTTACAGAAGTCTCCGTCTGTCTGCGCTGAGCTCATCACCAATTCACCACAGTCAGGACCCTCTGCTCGGGCCGGAGCCCACCTTCAGCTTCCTACTGAGCTCCCAGGTGGTAACCATGACAAGGGGTCTCCGTGTGTCTGAGCCAAGTACAGGAAACACAGAGAGTTCTGCTCTGGGCCTGTGTCATTACAGAATACATACATGTCAAAGTGTGCAGGCTGTGTGTAAATTACACAGACACATTGGTGGGCACAGCTCCCCTAAAGCACTAAAGCATTGATAGGGGAACTAATTTCCTGATTAGTGCTTTAGGGCTTTTGCTAATTTTAAAATGTATTAGTAGATTAGCACTTGCTAAAATCATAGGCTAAATTTAGAAGCACTAACTGAGGTCTATAAATGTTATTGATCAACATTAATGTTAACAGCTGAGGGTGAAAACTGTCACACATGTTGTTCATATGTGTGTCACTGATCCACCAGGTGACAATATATGAACCCAAACACAGCTGTGGAATATCAATGATAAGTCTTAAGAGAGCAACATGGTGATATGTGACTCATATGTGACCGACAAAAGATATATTGTTCTGAATTTTAAAACTTCTGAATATTGGGCTCGCTCTATTTGCTAATTCTGTTAAGTTGTACATAACCCACTGAGCATGTTTAGGTTGGGAGAGGTGTGGCAGGTGGGAGGAGTTCAAAAATGACAAAAATTTAGAGGTACAGTTAGTTGATGTTAATAGCGACCCTTAAAGTGTGAATTCTCACATATTACATATCACATATATTATTATTATCATTATTATTATTATTATTATTATTATTATTATTATTATTATTATTATTATTATTACTATTAGGTGGGTACACGGTTGTTGCACTCTTGATCCCTGCAGCACAATTTAGATGAGTTTGAGACACAAAACAACTAATTGTTATAAGAGAAATTTTATAATTTGTTCTAAATTTAAGTGTGAAGTCTGTTGAAGAATGTTCATGGGTTGACTGGGTTCTTTTAGTGCTTTAGAATTAGGGGAGCTAAATACTTGATTTAGTGCTTTAGAGCTAGTGGAACTAATTTTTAGATTAGTGCTGTCCACCACTGCACAGACGTATAAAAACTCTTACAGGTTTTTTCAAAAACTTTGCTTCAAATTTATTTCAGTCTCAAAGCCCCGTCCTCCTTCCCCTGCAGACGCTGATGTCTCCACCCCGCACGCTGTCTGTCCCCTCAGCTGGCAGTCCAACAGGGAAATAATGATGTGTTTTTATTAAACCTTTACAATGATGTAATGTTTGATCTCATGTGATGATGACTCTCAGCTACTGATGCATGAAAATAGTTTAATAACTGAAAAAAATGATGGCGTTATAGCTATTTTATTGTTGCTATCATCACTTCAGATCAGCAGCTGTGTGAATGAGTCTCTGTTACCATGATGACCTGATCATATATTCATACCTTTCACATTTTGTTATTCATATATCTCTGTAAAGAGCTGTAGCTACAAACATGAAATGTAATGTAGACCGGAGCAGGTCATTAAGAGTTTTTCTACCAGCTGCTGTATGTTCTGAATCTGTTCAGCATATTTAAGTACAGCACCAATGCCTGAACTACAATTACAATTAAGTTTATTTTTTCATTGCATTTTAAATAACATGTGTGGATGTGTTTAATTATGTTTGTGCATATTTTAAACATTTAGCTATTGCTTGAAAAAAAAGATTTCCTCTTGTCATTGTAGCACCATCCCTCCTACTTTAACAAAGTAACTAGTTTATTTACTTACTTGTTACTTTTACTTAAGTAAATTTTAATAAATAGTTTATGTTTGTAAGTCCAACAGAGCAACTGTACTTTTACGTGAGTATGTTG
>NW_013952571.1:168259-175011 GCF_001266775.1 Austrofundulus limnaeus | reverse complement strand
ATTCATGTCACAGCCACTTTAAGTTCTTATTATAAGTCAGCAGAGATTTAATCTCAGCAGTTCCTGGGTCTGCCGGAGTAAAAAGTACATAAAGTAAGAACAAATACCAAATATAGATTTGTTATTGGGTGTTAAAATTATGGAATAATTTAAGTGACAAAATTAAGATTAGTAACTCTCTGTTAAGTTTCAAAAAGAAGTAAAAAAATTAATTATGAGTTATGGTTTGTAGTAGTCTGTTGTGATGACAGTGGTGGTAATATATTACATATTTTTTTCATGTACAGACAATAATAATGATATTGTTAATAAAAACAGTATTAATGATTTTTATTTTGTGTATATAAAATGGTACATATAATCAGGATGTAGTTGGAGCATATGTGTGTTTTTTTAGTATTTTATTTTGGGGACTCCATTATGAATTGTCAGGTGAGGCAAAACAAGCCATTGGCTTCTGCCTCTACCTATGTGGTCATATAGGGTTAAAGTTTGTTTGTTTTTGTTAGGATTGTTCTTTAATGTGAACAAATAAAATCATTTGTTAAAAAAAACAATGTCATTATGTCCATTCAGGGTCCAGTTTGAAACTGTACGGTTTCAAACGTTGGAGCTGCACCTTCTCAGGCTGAACCTTTCCTGAGCTCCAGATCCAGACTCAAATCATCAGCCCATACAGGAGAACATGAAACTACAGGAAGCTACTGTGAATGAAGGCAGGGTTGTCTCTTCAACTGTACTTTGACAGCTACAGGTAAAGTACTTTATGTATGCTTTACCTTCTGAAATACATTTTTGTGTATTAGAGCACATTCATGTACCATACTTGTCTTACCTTCAGGTACAGCTAAAGTAATAACCTAATGTACGGGTACACCTGCACCACCTGTACTGTGTACCTGTGAACATCTAGATCTCCTTAAACCATGAATCAGTTTAAATCTATACTGAAAACTCTTTCTCATTGGCTAATACATTCAGCAGAATTGTTAGTTTTTGTTGTAAAAGCATTAATGATTTTTTTGTGTATTTTAAATGTTGGTTTTATTGAAGTTTATTTTCTTTGTAAAGAATTTTGGTTCTTTTTAAAGGTGATTTTACTTAAACATAGAGGAATCTATATCACTGGTTCAAAATAAGGCAAACTAAACAAAAATAGAGCATTAAGTGACATTTAATGCCTGTCCCGGACAAGCCCAACATTAAGACTAAGCAGCTGACTAGCATTTAACCATTAGCAGTTAGCAGCATGCAGCTAAACCAGTTGATTTTAGATGCTTTAATATTAGCAGTCAGAGTTCACATGTTGTTCACTGTGGTCTTTAAAGATAGAGGAGAGAGGAAGGACCCTACTCCTTTACACACACATGTGAAAACATCCACAGTACCTGCTTATTTTTCTGTTATGATAATTAAATCAGTGAAATCCTGGAGACTAAAGGATGAAAATCTGACAGATGCATGCAGACCGAGCARCTCATCAGTGCCAAGTTCAAAGAACCCCAACATCAAGACCAAATCAAAAATAGCTCAGCTGACATCAACATCCCGATTTCAGGAGATCTTACCAGCATCAGCGGAGGTGGCACAGGAAAATGCTCCACGCAGAAGTATTCTGGCAAAGCATTCTTGTCCTGGTTGGACTCTGTCCCAACAGTCCTCAGGCCCTTGTCTGATCCACACACCTTACACATGGCTGCATTGCCCATGTTGTCTATCCCATCAGAACCTAAACTTCCTGCATTTAATCACCCAGATAATCCTCTTCCTGTCCCTGCCAACCCCTACAACTCTAACAAGCTACTGTCCAGGGGTGGGGGTGTTGAACCCCCTCAGACTCTGTCAATCCTCTCTCTGGAGTCAGTAGATCTTCTGTCCTGTCACGGGGCTCGACTTCACTGGACTGGGATCCAGTTTTGACCATGTACCCAGCAGAGCACTAGCTGCTACTCACTGCTGATTCTAACTCTGACCATGGACTAACAACCCCACCCCCCATCCCCCGCTCCATCCGTGCCCAGCTATTTTTACACCCACCCGCCTAGCTATGCATGTAGAGGGACGATCGGGTGGTCAGCACTAGGCAGGAGGCCAAACGAGGACCGTGGGGGTTGGGTGGAGTGGGGGGGACACCAGCGACACACTGGAACATGGGACAACAACATTAGTGTCAGGACAAGTTTCTTCTCTAAGGTCTAACAGGAATCCCATGTGTAAAATCTACACTTTGTATGTGTGTATTATATTATACACTATATGTGTGTATTAGATTATCTACGTGTTGTGTACATGGAAATATTTGTCAGTATTAGTGCCATGACCCTTCTAAAGGTCACAACTCATTATAACCAACCCAGCTGCMTGTTTGTATGTGTTTATGTGGGTTTGTTCAGAACTATGAGAGGAGCTGAGATCAAAGTGAATAATGCTTTTATTTTTAAACCTTTAATAAAATATAACTTTTATGTACATATAGGTAAAATTCCGTGTCTGTTAAAATATCCATGGTTCATATAATCTTAAAAAAAACTTACTTCTAAATGTCCCTTCAAAAAGAAATCTGCAGAACTATCAACATGGTCACGTCTGTTCAACATGGAAAATATGAAACAACTAGAGAACTTGCATTTTCTGCAAAAAAAATGCAGGATGAATGCTTAATGCTGAAAGTTTTTTGCTGAATAGCTAACAAAACTGAAACTAGCCTAAAATTGCTTTGAAAAGTACCTGATATAGCTAAAATTAGCACACAGAAACAGAAAGAGCATGTGTGCTGAACTAAGCAGTAAGAAGCTGAAATTGTCACAACTAGGAAAATTCAGCTGAAAAAAGTTCAAATTAGCTAAAAGGTAGATTAGCAGAAAGCAGCTAAAAAAGCATACAAAGTTGAAAATAGCAAAAAGATGCTGAAAGAAGCACAAAAAGGTACGTATAGTTGGAGATTAGCAAAAACGGTCAGACTGATAGCTAAAAATGCTAAAATCAGCTAAATAGAAGCTGAAGGAAGCTAAAATAGCCCAAAGAAGTTAAAAAAMACAGAATCAGAACAAAAAAGTACAGTAATGATTTATGAACATTTTGAAAAGTTTTAACATCTCTTCCCTCCACAGAATCACCACCTTTATGAGATGGAGGGGTATGAGTACCCCCATGATCCCAGAGACTATGTTGCCTGGGACATTAGCCCCTGGTAGGTTCTCCCATTGGAAACAGGCCTTGAAGGAGGGGTCAGACTAAGAGTGCTTCAAAACCATTGATGAAATGGAACATCAACCACATCAGGAAACCTCGCCTAGAAAAAGAAAACCAGGGCACCTCCCAGGCCTGGCCCCAGGGAGGTGCCCCAGTTTCCCTTTACCAGGGGGTCTCACTAGCGAACGCCTGGTGGTTGAGCCTTGACTCCTGGGGCTCAACTGGGCCAAGCCTGAAATGACAACAGCAGRCCATCTCCCCATAAACCCACAAAGAGGACCATCAGGGTCGGGTGTGATGCATGCCTGGCAGAAGGAGAGAGAGGGTCCCTGGCCGTGCCAATCCGGAGCTTGTGCGTGAGGTTGAGCGTTACCAGCTAGATATAGTTGGGCTCACTTCTATTCACAGCTTGGGCTCTGGAACCCAACTCCTGGAGAAGGGCTGGAAACTTTCCTACTCCAGAGGTGTCCAGGAAGAGAGGCGACCGGCGGGTGTGGGGATCCTCTCAAGCTGTGTGCCTCTGTGTTGAAGTTCACCCTGGTGAACGAGAGGGTTGCCCCTCTGTGGATTTGTGCTGCAGGATGGAAGGTTCTGACTGTTTGTGTTTAAGCCTCAAACATTAGTTCAGATTACCCAGCCTTTTTGCAGTCTTTGGAATGTGTCCTGGAAGAGGTGTTGTCTGGAGACTCCCTTGTTCTCCTGAGAGACGTCAATGCCCATGCGGACAATGACAAAGTTGTCTGGAAGGGGGTGATTGTGAGGTACATCCTCCCTGATATAGACCTGAACGGTGTTGCGTTATTGGACTTCTGTGCTAAGCTCAGTTTGTCCATAACAAACACCATCGTTGAGCATATGGTCCATAAGTGTATCTGGTACCAGACTACCTTAGGTCTAAGGTCGATGATTGATTTTGTAATCATGTCACCTGACCTGCAGCCCTATGTCTTGGACACTAAAGTGAAAAGAGGGGCAGAGCTGACAACTGATTGGATCCGGTGGTGAGGGAGGTTACCGGATGGACCTGGTATACCAAGACTGTATGAAAGAAAAATATTTCAATGGTGAAAATGTTTGCGAATGAATTCACACTATTAAAACTCTTTAGTTCTTTACTAAAAACCTTTAAAATCTAATTTACAGAACCTTTCGAGAGTGTTTGGACTGTAGAATATCTGCATAGATATCCTAAAAGAACCATCATTTTGCGTATTCCATACTGAAAAACAGTATTATAATTTATAAAACTCTATTTGAAGGGGCTTTTTATTCCCCCCTGACAGACGTACCACTGCCAGAGTGGAAGGAGTTATTTGTGATGTCACAGTGGGTATCAGGCAGCCAGCAGGTCAATAGAAGATGATTCAGCTGCAGGAAACTTTGACCAACAAGACGTAAAAGCTACAGAACAGAAAAGTTGATAAAAACAAATGCACTGCCACAAAATTCTAACCCGCTCCACCCAGGACCCTCAAGCTGCCACCAAGATGATCAGCCATCACAGATGTGCTAAAGAAGTTTATGCACATTATAAAGCATCCAATTATGCACTTTAAGCTTATCTTTTCACAATTTTTGATGTTTTTTTTTTACTTTGCAAACAACCAAAGTTGATGCATGATAAAACCTAATTTAAACTCTTGTATGAAGTTGTATTTGCTCTCCTCTTTCCTTTCTTCAGACCTCAGACCTTCATGTCAGGACCTGGTAATGGAAGCAGATGTGATATTTCGTTTGTGCAGATCTGTGTCAGATCGTAGCCCAGAGCAGGCCTGTATTGATCCTGCTGGACAGATTTCAAATTAAAGTTGCTCGGACCTTTTCATGACAATTGAGTTGTTTAACGAGAGTTTCAGATGTCAGGCTCGGGACACGATGTTGTCTGCCTCCCCTGCAGTCACGTGTGTGTTTCTGGTCACTRTGGTGTGCGTATTTGTAAAGGCTGAGTGATGTCAGGGAGGTAAATGTGCCTATTCTCTGTACAGTCCATGACTTACACAATAATTTCACTGTTGGAAATGCCATCCAGTCAGTTCTCATGAATATGTCGGCAGAGGGAGAAAAGCTTCTCTGTGTTGGAGGTGCATGAGAAAGCAACTACGAGTTTTCTATGAATGAATGAATGAATGAATGAATGAATAAAAATTGGGTGAGTCAGGGAAGGACATTGAAAAAGTCTGAATAATTGCTCTAAAACTAAACAGTCGTTAGATTTGATTTATCTCCAAACTTTGGTCAACTTCCTTGTAGAAGAAAAGAAAAAACGTTAMCTTTTTAACACACTGATGTGACTTYGCTCTGTGTTCTGCTGTCCTGTTTTCTGACTTAATCACACACGTTTGTTCTTCTATCTTCATGGGGGCTTTGCATTGACTTATATTAATTTACTGGTCATTTCTACAGCCTAACCATTACCCCTTACCCTAAATCTAACCTCACAGGTACATACATGACCCTAAACCTAATCCCTGAAACACCAACGGCATTTCCTCCCATGGGGAATAGGTTGAGGTCCCCATAAGTACCTGTTGGTCCCCCACAAGTAGGCATGTATGCCAAAAATGGTCCCCACATGGTAGGGAATACCCAAACACAGTGACCACAAGTGAGTCAAAAACAAACAAACAAACAGACAAAAAAACCAAACAAACAAACAAGAAAAAGCACCTGTTGTGTTCCAGATTAAGGTTTCTTCTGAACTTATCAAATGTCAGTKCATACCTAAAGCACACAAAACTCACCCAAACATGCAGTATATGMAGACTTTAATCTGTGTGTACCAGAACAGAAGTGGGTCTAAACATACAGTATCTGCTCAACAAAACAGTTRTCTCAGCACACAGCTTTGTGTGTAAAGGCTCTGTCACCACCTGCTGCTCAGGCCTTCTCCACTCAGACAGGAGGATTTCTGCTATGGCCAAAGACTTCAGCCTCAGTTTGGCTGCTGAAACAACACAAGAAATCTCACCGCTGCCATCATTTGTCATGGCAGAAATGTGAAAACGCAGCTTGTCTTTCTTCAGTTTAGTCAAAAAAATTGTTGAGCAGGAATAAGACCATCTTTAAGCTTTTATGTAACAACAAGATTCCCCAAATAACCTAAGAAGCACAGCTTTAAAAAATACACACCAATATCTTTTTCCAGTGCATGAATGACAAAAATTCTACAGTTCTTTGTTTACTGCGAGACAACAGTAAGAAATCCACCTTTTCATTGTTTTTTACTGTTAATTTAGCTTTTTACATTTTTGTAAAGTATTTTGCTATTATTATTTAAAAAGTAGGATAAATACAATTTACTTTAAATATCTGTAATAGTGAGTAAATATTGTGAAGATAAACCAGAGAACTGTTGGGTTTTATCAGAACACTCAGAGTTCAGGTTCTTTCTCCTTCCTGACTGTAATTTAATTAAAGTCTTCTTCAATCCTCCTCTGGAGAGCCGTCATCTGCCAACACCTTCATTCAGTTAAAGCAGACGCACTGATGTGTGTGTGTGTGTGTGTGTGTGTGTGTGTGTGTGTGTGTGTGTGTGTGTGTGTGTGTGTGTGTGTGTGTGT
>NW_013952571.1:166511-167648 GCF_001266775.1 Austrofundulus limnaeus | reverse complement strand
GTGTGTGTGTGTGTGTGTGTGTGTGTGTGTGTGTGTGTGTGTGTGTGTGTGTAAACTTTAACAGTTTGAAAGTCTTTCAGCTGTTAAAGCTAGAGCAGGAACTTTCTGATCATTGTTTTATCTGTTTTCATGTGCAGGAGCTTGCTGTTGTTGCACCTCCACTCCTCTCGATCCAACACACACACACACACACACACGTACCCTTTATGCTTCCTCCCAGAGATAGTAATCCACTGGGTGGGATTAGGTCAGACAACAAACATTTTTAATCTGCGATGGGCCATATGGCCTGCTGGCTGACAGGAAGAGGAGGATGTTCAGTTCAGTCACTTGTGCTGCTCTGTGTTTCAGCTGTAACAGGGGGTGCTGTATACCTACGTGTGTAAATAGACTAGTAATGGTTAGAGTTATGAATAGACTAGTAATGGTTATTTTTAGGAATGGACTACTAATTGTTAGGGTTATGAATAAACTAGTAATGGTTAGAGTTGATAATAGACCAGTCATAGTTAAGTTTAGGAATAGACTAGTAATGTTTAGAATCAGGGAAAATGTCTGGATTAGGCATAAATTCCTAGAATTGCTGTAATTTCTCAGTGTTCGCTTTTTCTATCCACATTATGCATTCACACCTCCCCAAACGAACCAGACTCCTTATGCAAACAAACTRGAGTTTGATTAAAGCAGATTAAAACAGGGCTGGTGTGAATACACCCTTAAAAGTAAAATAGACATTTTCAGCTGGATTGAGGTCTGGGCTTTGATTGGACCTGTCCAGGACCTGGTTCTCCATCAGCAGTGTGTTAGGGGTCATTCACCCGCTGGGAGGTTCAGTCCATTTCTCAAATMTCTGCAGAACTCAAAGTCCTCTCTGGATTTTTCTGCATCCATTTTTTCAGTCCCTGCTGATGAAAACATCCCACAGCATGATGCTGACTCCACCGTGCTTTGAGGYAGGATGAGTCATGTCAGCTAGAATTTTCACATTACGGGAATATCCAAGAAGAGGATTACATCTCTTTTCGGGAGCAGGGTCCAGCTGCACTGGTTAGAATTATTGGACAGCTGATGATGTCACTGATGATGAAGAAACTAATATTCAGTTCTGTTTTCTACTGAAGTGGCAATTTTTTTTTA
>NW_013952571.1:160378-164897 GCF_001266775.1 Austrofundulus limnaeus | reverse complement strand
ATATATACTGTATATACATTGTAGTCCTCATGTCTGCAAATTTGGCTCTCACAGCTAAACTGTGACATCACGGACATCTCAGTGGTGATGACGCTGAAGCCTACTGACTGACACAATGCTTCGATTATCTTCACGCAGTCAGAGGAAGGACATCTGCTGGATTTGTGTCAGAACTGCATCTGAGTGTCTGTCATATAAAGCTTTTACCTGTAAAATAAAATCAGCTTCGTCTGACTATCTGTAAATTAATTCTAAATATTGTTAGCCTCATAGCATGTATGCCTAAGTCATTTGTGACCAAATACTGTATGTCTTAAGCAATTATGCTATAAGGCTAACGATATGTAAAAATGAGTTTTGACTGGGAACTACTACACTTTGACCTGAACGGTAATTTACTATATCTATATTTACATTCTTGCTAGTCAGACAGGCAGTGTTTTGATGAGAAACCCTGATATACTGTATATAATATGAGACCCTTGAGCTTTGGAGTACAAGGTGAACAGAGGTGAGCAGAGCTGGTTTAGGTCATGATCTAACCTAAACCAGTTCCCAACAACAGCCACCATGCCCAGCTCAGACTCCACCAACAGCTAACAGGCTCAATAACCAGGACAAGCTCTGAATTCACCAAGCACAGCTTCCAGAACCACATCAGGCTTTATCACCAACTACCAGGCCCAGCCACTGGTAAGCTTTATGACCAGGCCAAGACAAGCTTCCAGTCCCAACTCTATAATCGACCAACATGCCACCAAAAGCAACAAAACCAAAGCCAAAACCAGACAGTACTGTATGTGTTATTCAACGAGTTATTGCAGCAGCAGAAGGACAAGATAACTTCAAAGGTTTTGTTTAGATTAATGTGGACTACAAACAACCAGCCTGACACTCTTAGAAGGGATAACCAAGAAGTCAAAACCAGTCTGCAGTTTATTCAGAACGAAGTGTTTGAATTGAAAGCTGACAACAGGAAACATGATGAACATAATGACAGAATGCATTCTGCTTACCATCACAGATAGCATGAATTGCCTTGAGAGATAGACTAGAGATGCAAGTACCTGGTAGTTGATAGAGTTACAGAACTGAAAACTGTGCAGCATACTAACTTTAAACCATATGAGATTGAAAATGAAATTAATTGAGAAAACAACTTCCTGATGGGGTTGTATAAAGTACTACAACTGATTACTAAATGAAAATTAATTATTTAACTCCSTAGAATGTTTAATTTGCAGGCATTTTGTTTGTTTTTTTTTCAACTCAAATAAAACAAAGATAAAAGCATTGTCTTGAAAGCGAATAAGTAATTAAATAAATAAACCAGGTAGGTGCAGAAAACAGCAGTGTACAAAATATATTACATTGTCCAAAATATGCCACAATTTCACCCAAATGAGCAAATTCTGTGAGATTCCAAATTTTATACTGGATTCCAGTTTGTGATAATTYTGTGATTCCGACTGCAATTTCCGCATTGCAGAAATCATAGGGTCCTACACATCTGAGTCCTACTTTCATTTTTATTTTATACACACCTGGGAAATTTTTCTACGTATTCCCTGTAATATGTTTGCATACCCCTGGTTGGAAACCACTGCTTTAGACACTGTGATGGACAGAAGGAACTGTCCAAGGTACAGAARATGCTGGAATGTTTTCGGACCTTGGACAGTGTGAAGGGTTGAAGGAACTGTCCAAGGTCCTCAAAGTGCTTGAATGTTTCAGGACTTTAGACAATGTAAAGGGTTGAAGGAGCTGTCCAAGGTCCTCAAAGTGCTGGAATGTTTTAGGACTTTGTACAGTGTGAAGGACTGAAGGAACTGTCCAAGATTCTGAAAGTGCTGGAATGTTTCAGGACTTTAGAGACATGTGAATGTTGTGATGTCTAATTAGGCCATGTCCTCCAAAAATTGCACTGCATTCCTGTAGTTGGGTGGATTAGGAGCAACCATAGTGAATTGCGTTCTGATTGGCTGAAATATGTGGAATTTAGAGCCAAACATATGCCAACGACGTGATGTCTGATTTTGACGCACTGCCATTGACCATGCCTTTCACCAAAAGGTCTTTATGCTTGACAGCAAGTGAGATCAAGTTATTATCTGTGTTCTGACACAATTTGTTGCTGATTAGGTCAAGAGGGTCAGAGATGAAGCTTTCACCAATAATGTTGATTAWTAACATTTAAGGACCTCAGTTGGTGGTTTTAAATTTAGCTCATAAATTTAGCACTTGCTAATCCACTAATGAATTTAACAAGTAGCAAAAGCTCTAAAGCACTAATTAGGAATATAGTTCGCTATTAGTGCTTTAGTACTTTAAGGGAACTGTGCCTACCACTGACAGACAATAAACAAGTTTATACTTCACCTACTATTTTTCAAACAAAACACTGCAGTTTTTATTTACTCAGTTACTGATTTGTGTGGATTTTTTGTTCTATTATTATTATTATTATTATTACTAACCGATGAATATGGAAAAATATATTTTCAGTTTTGACCTCTTTATTCTAAAATAGAAAATTTGGACTTCACTGAGAGCAGAGCTGCTCCAACTATCACATTTAGATTTATTTTTAGTCTTAGTTTTTGCTCCAAACGTTCACAAAGACCACCATGGTTCGTCAAGNTGTCTGTGTATTTTGTCCTTTTTTTCTTACCTTAAATACTTTGTGCTATAAGTCAATTTAACCTGTTGAAAATAAAGAACAATTTTAAATGCTAAATAAATATAATACGAATGGTATATATACGTAGACATATATAAAACATTGTGGAATGGTGACAAAACATGTGATTCTCTGACAAAACTGTTTATAAAACAAATATGTAAGGTAGGAGTTCATATTTCTAGTGTTTGTATAAATAACTGTGTTGTGAATATATGAATATTTGTGTATCTATGTTTGATATTTAGTGTCAGCCAAAAACTAACAAATACATCCAATCTTAAACTATGGTACTATCCATAAATCCTATTTAAACAGCAGACTATTAACAGTGTTAGGTATATTCATCTCAGTAATATTCCATCTTTATCTTGCCTAACTAGGTTGATATATCTACTTATTGTTCTGAGATTTGAAGCCTTATCATCTCAAAAGCTACAACAGAGAGGAAKCTGGTGTGAAGAGAGACAGTCAAGTTGCCTAAAATAGCTGGCCCAACACCCACAGAGCCGTTTGAGACATGAGGAGGACTCTGGAGAAGGAAAAGCATGAGCCTGAATAAGGGACGATATCTAATAGGTGAGGGATGCAGATGGAAACACACACTGTCTCGGGGTAGTAACACTAATGTTACACCTCATGTCACCATTTAACTTTTTCTTTCTTTTTAAATTCTGGGGTGAAAAACTGAAATGATCAMGTCTTGTTCTCTCTCCCAGTCCCAACATTCCAAATGTCCTCTCTGACTTCCTGTGTCTAAAGCTCCTCAGTTTAACATGTTTTAGTCCTTTAACAACCAGCTTTTAGATAAGCAACATTTTCTCTCAGGCTAAGCTCCTTTGGGGGATCTTTTCCCTTGCATAACTAAACCACACCATCATCTGTCACACTGCAGGCAAATCTTGACTTCAGACCACCTCACTCTGCCAATTCACCAGCCACAAATGTAACTGATTACTCACAACCAGAAAACCAACAATACTGAGCTGTATTATTAGTTCATGTCACAAAATACTACAGCTGCTTTTAATTTAGAGATGGGCTGTAGAAAGAAGACCACTAGAATAAAAACTAGATACTGAACAGTGGTAGCATATATGACCTCCGGACATACGCAAAACACTGACACACCAGAACTCACATACGGGTTATGGCTGTGTAAGATGTTCTGGTATTTTTATGAAAAGTGACTTTGTTTTTGCTTTATTTTGGAGTTGTTTTGGGTGGAGTTAATTAAGCTGCATGTGGGGCTGTTGGACTTGTTGGTGTATGTCTGATAGGACAACATCTGCCAAATTTCATCAAGATCTGGTCATGTTTATGGATGTACAGGCTTGAAATAACAATTTTCAGTCCTGTGTTTTGATTTGTTTTTGCCTACTGCTAGGTGGAAGCTGCATAGAAACACATAATGATGTCATGAAATGATAGCCCTTCATCAGTGCTACACAACAAAAAAAATGTGAAGTTCCTATGTTGAATAGTTTTGTAAACATAAGCATTTTTGTATGTCCAGACACCAACATTTCAAACAGCGCCCCCAATTTGAAATATGGGGTCTATCGCAAAACTGTTTGCCAGCACAGTGTATGTCATGCTTCTAGGTGCAGCTATTTCTATGTGTTATGGATTAATTATGTTTCTGTTCTACCTTGACACTGTCCAGTAATCATATCTCATGTTAACTAGTTTCGGCTGTTTTACTCTATCGGCCCAGACTTCGACTCCAGCAATGCATGACCTCTCTTTATTTTGATAAGGTAGCTTCTGGGCTGCTACCTTATCGTGGTGGAGGGGTTTGAGTGTCCCAATGATCCTAGGAGCTATGCTGTCTGGGGC
>NW_013952571.1:140605-156746 GCF_001266775.1 Austrofundulus limnaeus | reverse complement strand
GCTGGGGAGAGGGAGGTCTGGGCCTCCCTTCTGAAGCTGCTGCCCCCGCGACCCGACCCCGGATAGGCGGAAGAAAATGGATGGATGGATGGAGCTTCTGGGCTGAGAGCCCTGTCATTGGTTAGGTGGTTGCAGTTGGCAATCTGTGATTGGTTGTAAGCGTGTCACATGATGTTTATATTGGCTGTTCTCCGCTGAGGGGGGCAGTCACAACACGACAGACTTCCTGATTGACCGTCTGCTGTGTTATTGCTCAGGTTAAATCATTTGACGACCATACACGCACACTTTCTGTGCATTTATTCCAACGTGTTTCTGAATTCTTGGTAAATCATGCCACGACATATGCTATGGCTGACCAAAAATCTCGGAAAAAAAGGAATAAACAGTATGAAAACACAATGACCACCACTTCATGTAGCAGTGGTCATAAATAAGCAGCCCTGACACCACAGCCCCTGCTACTACTGCCAGATAAACCATTGTTTTTATGTCTGAATGTACAAGTCTGACTCTAGATACTGTGGAGCCCACCCTGTGGATCATGGTTCTGATGGAAGTGAGATTGGTATTTTGTTGAGCTGCAGGGTCCCACAGCAGCCAGATTATAAATGCTTTAATCTGGGATTTCACCAATCCCAGTTCATCATCAAACTGTGGTACATGCTCAGCATCCATGTACCACTCAGTAAGGGGGTGTGGGGGGGGCTCGCCTTGTTTTAGATCAACACATCAAAAACTGACTGAATGACAGACAATATGGTGGTTAGTCTAGATTATCTGCTTTATCAGCTGTAAATGTCAACCCAGTGATTATTTTTAACAAAACTGGTAGATTTTACTAAAAAAACAAGCAAGGATTTCTGAACTAGATGTTTTAAAAACATCACCAGAGAAATCCAGACGTCTCTCATAAAAGCCAGCAGCTGAAGGTCCAAACAGTGGATCACTGAGATTAACATCTGACTCCAAACTGCATCAAATGTACATCCAGCTGTGGCACAGATTAGACATGAAATCAGAAGAGATGGATGGTGGTTTACCAGTCCAGCTGCAAAAATAATGCCATTCTATGAGGGGGGCGGGTGGTGGGGCTCAAAGTAAAACCCAACCAGCACACAGTGTAATGTTGGTTCTGGTACTTTCTGGACRCTTCAACATTAAACATCAGTGACTCACAGTAACTTCATTTTATCAATGACCACTATAAACAATTCTGATTTTAAATGAATCGTAAAAACAGAGAAGAATCTCAGAGTTTTTGGTTTTCTGGTAAGACGAGAAGAATGGCTACAATTTATCAAAAGTTTGAATTCAGTTCAGTTAATTTTATTCATAAAACCCTATTTTATAGCAAAGTCATCTAAAGACCCAGTACAAAATATAAACTAGATTTCACATACATAGTATATATGATCCCAACATGAACACAAAGCAGCAATGCACCTGAACTCAGAGCTCACCAGAACAGATTTATGGTTTTGGGTGGGGGTACATAGGGGATGGGGTAGGAGGGCTCATTAGTGGGCCTGTTGGATAGCCCTTCATCAGAGATGAACAACTAAAACAAACAAAATCTGAAGCTTCCATGTTGAATAGTTTTTGAGTTAAAGCATGTTTGTATGTCAAGACACCCCCTTTTTAGATGAAGCCCCCTTCACAACTATGAGGTCCATTGTAAAACCGTTGGCTGGCACAGTGTAGGTCAGACACATCTATGTTCCTGTCAAATTTCATGTTGATTTGTGMAGCCGTTGCTACTGTTGACCAAAAATCACAGGGAAAAAAATATAAACAGTATGAAAACAATATGACCTCTGCTTTGCGTGCGGGGGTCATAATATTATATGTCAAATACAAAAGTAAACAATAAAAACTAAATCCATTCCAAACAGATCCAGAATTAATTCAGTACAATTATAAAACAACACACTCACTGTCTGCATCTTTATTTTTGGACTTTTTCTAGTTATGGAAAACAAATAACAGATGCTTCTTTGATTTTTGTCAAGAAAGTGGAGTTTATTCTCACCATTTGCTTTACTTTATTTTCAGATAAAATGTAATAATAACATAATGAAATATAAGAAACATTTCAACCTAAGACAGATTCTTTTACAGTTTCTGTAAAATTCTATCTTTGCTTCTTGATTTAATCACATCCACTGTGTCTCTGAGAGCCAACTGTCCTCCAGCAATCAGAGGATTTTATTTCTGGAGCTTTGTTGTGTTCTTGCCATGCAATAACTTCTGCTGTCAAAATATGAAAATAAACAGTTTAAAACAAATGATCATTATTTTTTTAATGCTTGCAACAAATTTTATCATTTATTTTAAATTTGAAAAAAAATATTTTAAATATCTTTTCTTCATTTTTTAAAACCAAAATCAAATAAAATGCAATTAGTGAAGAGTTAAGAGCTCAGGATGATCAGCAATCTGCCCTGACTTGCCTGGGTAAGAGAGGACAGTCAAGAGACTAAGACCAACAGAAACACTGGACCAGGATCACTTCAAACAGGAAATCCAAACCAACCCTAACTATAGGATTTATCAAAAAGAAAGTCTTCAGTCTGATCTTAAAAGTAGACAGAGTTTCAGCCTCACAGACAGAAAATGGAAGTTGGTTCCACAAGAGAGGAGCTTGATAACTGAAAGCTCTGCCTCCCATTCTACTTTTAGAAACTGGAGGAACCACAAGTAAACCTGCAGTCTGAGAGTGAAGTGCTCTGTTAGGAAAGTATGGAACAATAAGATCTTTAATATACAGTACGATGGAGCTTGGTTTCTATGCTAGAAGGAAGATTTACAATATTTTTTTTAATTTTACAGACCTCCAAACTGCAGTGTTCATAGGAGGTCTAATAAAATAATAAAATTCTAAATAATGTTCCAGCTGAAGTCCATTTACTCAACAGATCATACTTTAGAAAGGTTAAAACTAAAATGCACAATGTCACATAACAAATGGCCATAAAAACATTAAAAATAATGGCAAATGGATTATTACTAGGAGCAGGGCCTGCAGCAGATTAGTACTACACACTCAATCTCCTGCTATCGTTCAGAGATAGTGACAGAAAAGAGGAGGAGAAAGAGGAGGAGGAGGGGCAGATTACAGGGAGACTTGTGTTCTGGTTTTAATTAGGCTGTGGCAGCAGCTTCATAACGACTCCTCTGGGTGAGGGGATCAAGGAACTGGTGCCAAGCTAGTTTGTTAGGATCAAGTTTCATCTGAACATTGCATCAAAGTGGTCAGAGACGTTTCTCTGTGGTCACTGATGTTTTCCTGTGGAGAACAATGATGCAGAACTTCATACTAAATATCATTTAATTCTGCTTTTATCATCTGGTTAACAGTCCCAGTTTGGAGTTATCCTCAGTGGACAGGACATCACGGACTTGTCCACAGCTGTGTAATTGATGACTGGCCTACATGATCACATCTTAAAATACCAGTGACATCAGATTTTTGCAATAAATATGAATGCCTTTTAAGAAAGATAACACTAATAGTGTGAAGCAAAACAAATTTCACACCACTGAGATGAACCGTTGTTGAGATATTCACATGTGAAGTAACAGGAAGTATGTCAAATAGAGGTGTCTTCAAATAAGGATTTTCATAGTCGAATCTGATTCGTCAGATTTTGCCTTTAGTCAACTAATAGTTGAATCATTTTTTTCCCTAGAGCACCATAAATGGGGATCCCCCACATACATATTCATCATACTCAGGCGTAGTTCGCTCTGCGGAGGTCCGCGCGGACTAAGCGGACCCGAGGCGGATGTCCGCCGGGCTGGTCTGTGAGGAGATCAATTTTTACGCCCGTGTCCACGGTGCGCACCGGCGAGTACTGTTTTGGATGCGACACCAAGCAGATAAAGTTGAGAATCAGTGTCATTTGTGGATTAAATTGAGTCAAACTTTAAAGAGCGTCTCATGGAGGAGATTACAAAACTTTATGATGCATCAGTGAAGGAATATAAGGACTTTTAGCGAGCAAGAAATTTGTGGGAAGACATAGCTCACATCCTGGGTAAGGTAGTTCTTTTCTTTTTTTTCTTCTGTCGTTTAAAGCTAAAATGCTAACTATCTCTTCCTCCTCGTCCTTGACATCATGACTGAAATTGCGAGAAATTAAAGAATTTGTCAGGCGGTCAGTACGTTCAAGTATGAAGTGTCAAAGATCCGCGGACAACGGGGAGTCCACGCGGCTCATGGAATGTGCACATTACGCACGAGTATGAGCCATTTGCGACTTTTTTTCTGTTTCAAAGGAAAAACCTAAACCACTCAGATAAATAAATAAACATGGTAGGTTTGCTTTATTTATTTATTCACTGAAACAAAATATAGCGTTAACAAACAAGGTCACTGTCACTGCGCACATCGAACATCAGAAAAGTGCACATTAAACAAGAATAAAAGTGTTTTTAAAACAAAAATGTGTCAAAATGTGTCTTCTTTACAATATCTTGGCTTTAAAATATTTCTCAGTCGGGATATGAGTTGGCTAAACTAAACAGCCGACAGACACTGTGCAAAATGTCAAAAATATCTTTAAATAAAATATGCCTGACTGAAAATATAAAAACAATTAGCCAACAACAACAAAAAATTATATATAAAATTTAAGTAAGGGTCAAGTAAAGGGGTTTAATAAAAACAAACAAAATACTTTCTGAGATTYACGCATGCAGCCTCCAGCTTAAAATTACAATGTCCCAAAATTACACAAGATTTGCATAAAGAAACACTCTTCCATAACATAGGGAAAGCCCATGTTCTACTGCCCCTGTGATCCTCTGAAAAACAACTTGTTCACGTTGGTCGGGAAAAGTGCGCTCCTCGCTTTATTTGCAATGAAACCCGCCTTAGAAAATATCCTCTCGGATGGCATGGAGGCAGAGGGCATGCTGTGAAATCTCCTAGCAGCTCTAGACAATTTCGGGTATCTCTCCTCGTTTTTCTGCCACCATTCCATTGGACCTCTGTTTTATTTTTTTCAAAATACTCCCACACWTTGGAAGGTTTTTTTTTTTTTGTAGCCATCATGAGCCAATACACCAACAAATGCTGAAGCGTGTTCAGTTCCGCTCATGTGGATTGTACCACTGCAGTGGGTGATTTATTAATGTGAAGTAAGAAAGAAGCCTATTGTTTAAATGCAGACATCATTTCATTTTTTTATTACCAGAAATTAGGATGATTTTGTTTGACAAAAGGGTATATATAATGAAAACAAAGACATTCAATGTAACAACTAATGCTTAGCAACCTTGGGCACCCCCATGTAGTCAGAATGGTACGATCTTGATTACAAAACAACGTTCGACCATGCCGTTCATAGCCGAATCAGAGTCCTCCGAATCAAATAGTTGAATCAGCGACTATTCCAGGTTACCCCTAATGTCAAAGAGGAACGTCTGCATGTGAACAGATTGTTGCCACAGTAAGGGTTCAAATAATATTGTTTTAATAAATAAAGATCAGAGTTCCTTTTTAAAAGAATTCCCCTTTCATGTCACTTCCTGTTTCAACTTCAAACAGATGTAAGGAAAACAACAACAGTGCATGTTTACGTTTGGTCACTCCTCACTGAGCTGTGACTGCTGAAAGACTAGTTGGTGGGAAAAAAAACTCAAATCGGCAACAAATTGAATGAAGTTTCAGCTGCAGTCTCACTAAAATCTGTTTGCAACCACTTGATCATCAATCCGTACGTCTGCATTTTAAACTTATACTAAAACTTTCAGCCTGTTTCTGAGTAGCTTGTAAAACTGCATTCATAGCTGTGAACATGAGCAGCAGCAGTCTGTAACAGGACCTTATTAAGGCTCGTTTTAAGAACTTGGAGACCAAATAAAAGCAAACGAATCTGTGCCATTTTCTTGTATCGAGCCTGGAGACAATGACATGGGTCCTGCGGATGTAAAACTGTGTAGCACGTATCATGAATTATTTTTATGAGATGGAAAAACTTACATTTTCCCCAAGAATGTGTTTGGGCAAGGTTAACAATCTTTTGGCAAAATGGATGCAAAGAAATGGTCCAGTTGTTTCTTTACCTAAGTATCGTAGTGAAATAACCTCTCCAGTGTTCAGGGCCTGGGCAGAGATGTCACCCAGGCAGCTATCCCCCTCTCCACAATGCTGAATGAGTCCAAAGAAAGACAGAATCCAATATATTTGAGGTCCAACGCCGTCACAGGAATTGCCAGAACAATGCTGTGGGCATTCACTGACTCCCTTTAAAGACTCCTGATTATTCCTCTGGGTTCACTTCTAAAGCAGAGGCATTAGAGCTATAACATTTCTCTTCTCTTAGACAACTTAGTTTTCCAGGTTGCTGAACCTTGTCTGGTTTTAAGGCACCAGTCACCCATCTTCACCCCTCATCCCTCTACAGCAACACTTCTTTTGGGTTAAAATGTTAAACCAAATGAGAAGGCTGGGAGCTTGACTTGATTGTCAGAGATGATACTGAGACACCCTTCATCATGACAACATTTTGGAGCAAGTGAACAATATTCTGTGTAAAATATTGGAGTATTTTCTGCTTTTTTCTGTTCCCAAGTTGCTTCTCAGTAATCCAGGTAGAAATAATCAAAAAGAAAAAAATAAGTAGGTCCTCTGGACGGGTTCTTCTTTAGTGAAACATTTGGTCTCTCCTCCAAGAGACTTCTTCAGTCTGATGAGTTTCAGGTGAACTCAGCCTTAAAAGCACTGCCTCCACATGGTGGACAAACAGGTTAGTCACATGCAAAAGAGGACCATCACCTAACAATAGTCTTGATTAGCTCTATTGTTCGTAGAGGGTCATGTGCCCCATCACCTGGCCCGTGTCGTATTATGTGAATGTAATGAATGCAGGCAGGGCTCAACGTCCCCTTGTTTTGTCCCTCTTTCCCTCTTTGTGTTGGATATCATTGGTTGTCATTGTTAGTCTATGGCCCTCTTTTGCATATGACTAACCTGTTTGTCCACCATGTGGAGGCAGTGCTTATAAGGCTGAGTTCACCTGAAACTCATCAAACTGAAGAAGTCTCTTGGAGGAGAGACGAAACGTTTCATTAAAGAAGAACCCGTCCAGAGGACCTACTTATTTTTTCTTTTTGGTTGCACACACTGTTACAATATGTTAAAGTAATAAAAAATCTTATATACGGTCATGCTAGACCTGGGCGGTACACTGATTTGTACCGAAAAACTATTTTTATTTTTGCTATGATATGAACTTTCTGAATCCCGACATAACATACATAACCTGAACAGGTTTGGAACGTTACATCACACCCACCAGTGAACTCTTTCACAGGGGACACTTTTCCTCACAGCACCGCTATTTGCATTAGCAAAGTAATATTATTGTTGGAGCAGCTTCCAGCTGACCACAGGTTATGATTCTGCTGCTTATATTGACTGACGTTAAAAAAAACTCTCCTGTTTTCACCATTGCTGGATAGTTTACACCTCTTCAGTGATGTGCACAGACAGATTTTTTGCATAACAGAGTAGTGTTGGGCACGTTAATGTGTTATTATCATGTTAACACAGCTGACGCTTAACAGCATTAATTATTTTAATGCGCGTTAACAGTTATTTATTTCTTTATATTTCTCAGTCAGATCTCTGTTCACTGGGTAGCTAACACACACACAGACACACACAAACTCAGTGGATCTTGTTTACAATTGGCTTTAGATGGCCTTCGTCGCACATCTCAACCAATAAGAGCCTTTGTTGTCGAGACGTTCTGTGGCGACCTGCAGCCACTTTCATGAACCCGAGCTGCAGCCCGCAGAAACATGACGGAAGTCACCTGATTTTTCAGGACATAGTTATTTTAAAAACTTTTCCTGACGGCGGAAGTAAAATTATCTGTAAGTGCCGTAACGCTAAACTGTCTCACCACTGGAGCAGTTTGAGCCTGAAATCTCACATCAGTTTAAACCCAGAGTAAAGAGTTCTGCAGAGCAGGCCAGAGTGTTGGAGAAAAAAAAAGRAAAAATGAAGACCGGTTTGCTTTGCCTTATTTGTTTAAAGATTCTGAAAATGCATTGCCTCTTTTTAAATATAAAACAGTACCTAAAAATGCTGTAAACATCTTAGAGTCAGTTAAATTTTGTGCAAAATAATGAGGTATTCAAGGATTTTTGTTTGTTTGTTTTTTCGTTCCAAATGAGTTTATTCATGCTGGCATGAGGAATGAAAGATAGATACTGAGGTCACAGTTGTCAGCCAAAATAAATAAATAAATAAATAAACCACAAGAATATAAAAAGAAAAACAAAAGAAAAAACTATACACAGTGTGTTACACATGGAGTGTATTGTAACAACAAACCTACTGTATATTCAGCCATAGTGGAGGGATCGTTTTTAAAAAAAAATGTTTTGCTATTAACCACGGTGAATCGCAAAGTTATCTTAAGGTAGATTATTTTTTTATTCTATGCCCAGCACTAGTATAGAGATATTAATGTGCTTCTATTGTGAAAAGCCCGGGGGGGGGGGATTTTTGTACTGGGGTTTAGTTGACTGGTGCACGGACGCAGGCTGAGTCGTCCTGTTAATCTTTATTAAAGGGATCCCCGATTAGTTGTAACATTAGACTTTATATGATAAACATATACTTTAACTGTAAAATAAAGACTGTAAAAATACTTTAGGATGTTTAGTTTTTATAATTTTTAAACTAAAAGTTTAAAAATAAATTACACGGTCGGGGCCATTTTATTTACATGCAAAGCATTCTGGGTAAATGATGACATCAACTAGGTCTTCGGTGCGAGGCTGCTAGCGAGCTATATCCACCCTGAAGGTTAATCTTGGACAATATCTGATGAGAGAGCGTTGACAGAGAGGAGAAGGTAGAAATGACTCAGCCTGGAACTGAAAATATGGATGGAGGAMAACAGAGCTGCTTCATGGAAGAAGAACCTCAGCAAAGCCGGTTAGCCCTCACGCTATATTGCCTTATATGTATTAGCTCAGCGCTAGCGTGACAAACAAGCTAAAATGAGGTCCTCCATCCATATTTTCAGTTACAGRCTGAGTCATTTCTACCTTCTCCTCTCTGTCAACGCTCTCTGGTTTCATTTAAAAGAGTCGATCATCAGATATTGTCCAAGATTAACCTTCAGGGTGGATATAGCTCGCTAGCAGCCTCGCACCGAGGACCTATCCACGTCACCATTTACCCAGAATACTTTGCATGTAAATAAAATGGCTACATCCATGTTAAAATGTATTTTAATAAAATTACAAAACTAAACAGCCTACAGTATTTTACAGTCTTTATTTTACAGTTAAAATAAATGTTTATCAAATAAAGTTTAATGTTACAACTAATCATGGATCCCTTTAAATAACACAAAACAATAGAGCTGATAATGATCTTTGATCACCCTCCTTCTTCACGATCGTGCCAAAATGCATGACTATGGTCTACAACCAGGCAGAGAAGAAAAAACATGTAGAGATGGGAAACAGTGACAGAAAAAAGTCAATAAAAGTTTCTGTGTTGCAGAAAGAGAGTAACTTCAGCTACTGCTGATGGTGGTTTGCTGATCAATAAGCAACATTTCTGGATTTTATTATCAGCTGAGCTGTGATGCAAAGTCCAAAAAACTTCAAATACTGTGACACGGGTATAATTGTTGAAAATACTGTGATATAAAATTCAGTACCTTTCATGTGTTTACTAAGCCAAGTATTTTGGTGAAATCTGGACTGATGTGATGGCGGGTGAAGGAGTGCTGATAAAGTTTGTCAGTCATCTGAAACTAATATACAATCAATCAACAGAAAGGAGTTCACAAGAAATTTCTTGTTTTTGTAACATCTTTAGAAAAGCTGTTGTTAGATCTGTCTGAGTGTTCATGATGATGCAGAAATGACTGATGGGAAAATCCCAAACCAGTAGAGCTATTTGACCTCTGTGAGCTTTTTCTACAGCTACCTGCTGCTCATCCTGTTGGATAATATGGTTAGAAATGATGGAGCTGATAGCAGGTATTCATGATGACACAAAAACACAACAGGTAACCTCAGACACAAATTCATCCCTGGCTGTATGCCCTCTGTGTCCCAGTTCTGAAGAACTCTTAAAGTCCTTAGAGACTAACTGCAAGTCTTGAAACATTTGTTACACCTGGTTTACCTCCAGCATAAAAAAACAAAACATATCCAGAARAAACTCTGTTCAGACTGTTGGTGAGGAATGAAAGGGTCTTTTCCCTCAGGACAGTGTTTTACATTCAGTGTGTTCGGCACAGCTGGATGTTAGGTTTGATTACATATCCARCCCATCTGGGATGTTGGATGTCCCTGTTGGATGCTGGAGGAGGAGGCGATGAGACATATACTAAATTAATTAAAGAGTGTGTAATTAATTATTAATTAGTTTTCTTTCCAAAACTATGACTCTTTAAAATGAACCTGTTGTTGTTGATGTTGTTGATTGTTGTTGTTGTTGTTGTTGTTGTTGTTGTTGTTGTTGTTGTTGTTGTTTAGGTCAGGTGTTTTCTTGTGTTTTTCTAATACAGTATCCATTTAATGTTTTCAATTAGACTGAACCGAGAGGAAACAACAAGCTTAATCCTTTGAAACTGTCAGAACCTGATTGAAGCTGAAGAACCATCAGTCTAAGGGAAACGGATGGTTTCAYGGCACAACAAAAACAAAACACAAACACCCTTCATTTAAAGCACTAACCCTGAACAGGCTGCACATCTCAGTGCTACATTTTTACCCAGACCCCCACAGGGGTCTGGGTAAAAGAAAAAAAATGCCTGGGTGAACACACAGTGTGTACTAGTGAACAGAGTACAGATACACAACACAGCAATGCACCAGGAACGGATCCGGTGCACCTGCAGAGACACGAGCAGGAAACATGTTGGGTTTAAGTGGATGAGTCTGAGGCTGGGCAGTGACAGAGTAGACGGGGTAGATGAGGGGTGTGATGAAGGACAGACCGACCCAACACCAGGAATCAAACTCCTCCTGGGTGGAACTCCTGGTTGACGAGGAGCTCAGGTTTGATCTGTGATGATCATGATGGCGTTCTTTGGTTTCCTGTTCTATGCAGGGGGGTTGTCAGGTTTTGCATTTCTATGAATCCAACAATAAATAGGGTTGGGGTTTCTTTATCCTTGATGATATGTTTGATGA
Source organism: Austrofundulus limnaeus (assembly GCF_001266775.1). NCBI lineage: Eukaryota > Metazoa > Chordata > Actinopteri > Cyprinodontiformes > Rivulidae > Austrofundulus > Austrofundulus limnaeus. The sequence continues at coordinate 145,565 of NW_013952571.1, read as the reverse complement.
TATTCATGAGGGTGAGATGACACTTGATGAAGATGACAGAGTGACTACTGGTCATTTAAAGGTGGTGAAGGAAGGGGTGGATGGGTCTTATGTGGTACCTTCCGCTTGCGTTCGGCCCGTTCCCGGGAACGCCTCCTCCTCTCTCTAGCTTTTTCCAGAGCTTTGAGGTCCGGAGGCTGGTCCATCTCGGACCTGGCCTTCTTGAGTTGAGCCGCAGCGTGAGCCATGGCTGTCCTCTCACTCTTCCCACCGTGAGCAGGACCAACACTTTTTGATCACTTTTGAAAGTCGTCTCAAAAAAGCCGTCCTGTCAGTGCAATGAAACAATCCCCCACCTCGTCGGGTGATTTCCCTGTCTCTCCAAGGACAGTCTGTCGCTAAAGGATGAAGACAGGACGAGGACGATCTGTTTGTAGAGGATGAAGAGAGGACGAGGACGGTGACAGCACTGGTACCATCAGTCCTCCAGCACACAGAGACTGTGTCAGTGTGTGCTGCAGCCTCTCTCTCTCTCTCTCTGCTGCCTGGGTAACTGCATCTGAGACACGGCTGTTAAAAGATGGGGGGGGGTCCAAAACGCATCACCAAGAGGTAAAGCGTCTAGCCAATAGAGGAGCCTGGAGAAGACAGAGAGGCAGGGAGAGCTCCACCCCTTCACTTTTAGCTCAGACTCCAGAGGTAGCGGCAGATGCTATGGAAACATGGAGAGCCTCTGATTGGAACTAAACACTACCCCTCCCCCCCAGACTGATCAGGCACAAGAAGGGGAGCTGRAAGGAATTACAGGCAGAGGGGAAACATAATGTGGGAGGAGACACGAGACACGGAAGCATCAGCATGTGTCCTTTGGAATAACAGCACGGGAAGAACCACCTCCACGGAGGTCTGAGGGAATACCACTTKATCTGTCTCTGAGTCCACCAGCACTGTCCCCCCATCCACCCCCCCATCACCAGCCTGTCTTGGTACGGTCTGCCTGCTTGCTGGCTTGGGAAATTTCACAGCTCTGAAGCAAACAAACTSACTTACAAGAAAAACCGAGTTGGTTTGTTTTTCAGCACATATTGACAGTTCTGTGGGTTGTAGTACAGTCAAAATGTACACAACTGAAGTTTAAATTAATGTACATGACTTTAAAAAAACATGTTTCTGTGAACATGTTCCTGTCTATAAAACAGACCCTGTCCATGTCCCTGTCCTTGGTGCTGAAACTACTACTGCTGCTCCTTTATTGAAAGAATCCCTGACACTTTGTGTAAAACCATCCAGTGGTAATCCATTCAGCTTCTGTTTTTACATATATTATCTGTTTGTGTTCTCATGATCCCATCCCATCATGGAATTATTGTCATTAATCCCTGATATCACCACCTTCTGTGGAACTGCCTTCACATTGGACTCTGAAGCCAAGGACTGCAGTGGTTGTCTTTCCAGTGGCCTCACCCCTTTTACTTTTTAATCCCATGATGCCACCTGATGGTCTGAGCTAAAATTACAATTTTAAACCAGCAGATAGTTTCTAACCTAAACTGAGTACAGATTAAACAAAACGTATTTAATCACACTGATTTATTTACAAGAAGGATTGTGTTCTTATGAAAATATAAACCACTAAATGTGACCAAAGGATAATCTGTCATTATGTGATGATTTAGGAATCAAGCCTAAGCAAAAAAATTGTGTCGTTCAATGCAAACTTTTTTTTTGTTTACAGTTGTTAGTATTTTGTTACAGTGTTATTGCTCTACAACCTGATAATAAATGGATTTTCATTAGACTAAAAGTGATGCACCCATTCAAAATCCTAATACATAATATAAAGATTTGTTTGTCAGCCGATATTAAACACGTATTTCTTACAGATATATTCCAAAATAAAGACAATCTAAAAGTGTGTGTGTGGACATGTTTTTGTTATATCATGGGTGCCATTTTCCAGAAAAACACAGCCTTGTGGGGACCCATTACTCTTCATGGAGACCAATGCCTGGTCCCCATGGGTCTGCACTGGGGTAGTTAGGTTTAAGCTACAGGAATTACAGAAAAATTAATAAAAGTCAAAGCAAGATCCTCACAAAAACAGAAAAAACAACTTGTGTATGTGTGTATGTGTGTACTAGTTTCTGCCACAGAGTGAGGACCATCATATGTTCTTAACCAACAAAGTGGGGTCATTTTTCTGCTCCTCTCTTTGTGGCAGTTCTACTGCCCTCTATTAGTTAGGTTTAGAGGTAAGGTGTGAATTAAGTTCTGGTTCAAGTTAGGGTTAAGAATAAACTAGTAATGCTTAGAGTTAAAATAAGTAGTAATATTTAGGTTTAAGTATAAACTAGTAATGTTGGGGTTAGGAATAGACTAGTAATGTTTAGAGTTAGAAATAAACTAGTAGTGTTAGAATTAAAATAACTAGTAATAGTCATGATTAGGAATAAAGTAGTAATGTTAGGGTTAAGAATATACAAGTAATAGTTAGAGTTAAGAATAGACTAGTAATGGTTACCGTTAGGATCAGAATAGTAATGTTAGGGTTAGGAATAGACAAGTAATGGTTAAAGTTAGGAATAGACTAGAACTGGGTTCTGTTTGGACAGAGCCCAGAACCAATACCTCTAAGTACTGAAAGCTGCCACCAAGCAAGAAACAGCATGAAGACCAAGGAAGTCTCCACACAGCTCAGAGACAAAAACACACATATCATAAGATCTACCCTAGGATCCTGAACATACCTCCAAGCTCACTGAGAACTAGTAGCAAACAGAGGGTCATGAAACAGGTCAGGAGGGGATTATTCAGAAATCTGTTGAGGAGGCCCTGGCTAAGAAAGTATCTGTTCATGAGACCACCACAAGCTGTACAGAGTTGAGCATCACAGAAGAATAAACAGGAAATCTCACTGCGCATGCATAAATGAGCTGACAGTAAGGATCGGGCAGAGACAGGGACAAAGACTTTTGTCTCTTTCTCAATACTCAGTGCTGAGGGAATGATGTCACCTGTTCAGTGCAGCAGGTGTAGTAACTACTCCCACATTTTCTAATTGAGGGGTGCAAACTTGTGTTGTTATTCCACCAGTTGTTTGACCTAAAACAAGTCATGACTCCTGGCAATGACTCTTTGCAAAGGTCTTAGCAGAGTGTCTTCATACTGAAGAATGGTCATAAACTAGTGAAAAGGGGGGCTCCAGATGTAGTTTATTGAGTTCATGAAGAGAACGCAATAAAGAACCATGAGTATTTCAGAATATATCTTGTTTGTACATGGCCTAACCAAAAAAAAGTTCACTCTAATATTTTGTTGGACCTCCTTTGATTACAGCACACATTCACTGTGGCATTGTTTCTATAAGCTTCTGTGATGTCACAAGATTTATTTCCATCCAGTGTTGCATTAATTTTTCACAAAGATCTTTCATTGATGATGGTAGAGTCTGAACTTCTCCAGCACATCCCAAAGATTCTCAATGGACTCTGTGGAGCCAATCCATGTGTGAAAATGATGTCTCATGCTCCCTGAACCACTCTTTCACAATAAGAGCCCCATGAATCCTGTCATTGTCATCTTGGAATATGTCCGTGTCATCAGGGAAGAAACAATCAGTGATGGAATAACCTGGTCATTCAGTATATTCAGGTAGTCAGCTGACCTCATTTTTTGAACTCAAACTGTTGCTGAATCTAGACCTGACCAACTGCAACAACCCCACATCATAGACCTCAGTTACATCCAGGTTGACACTTCATCTTAGCCTGGCAGTGTGGTTTATTATTGAAGAAAATACCCACCATTCCCAGCTGAAAGTGTACCCCCAGCCTAACACAGGCAGGTATCTGGCACAACCATCCCTCAGGGGGTCTCTGTGGGCTTCATGACATGTTTGTCCTTGTGGGGGTTGTTCCTCTGCAGCGCAGCACAGACAAAGAGACACGTTGAACATGTGGCCACGCCTTAACCTCTCCCAAGCACACAGCCACTCATTAACACGTTCATTATCACAGCAAACCTGAGTCCAAACATATGTCCTGTCCCTCTTATTGTGGCGGGATGGGTTTCACTTCAGGACCATTAAAAGACAATCCCTCACTGCTGTCAGGGACCAGGGAACCCAAACTGTCGGGGGCTGGGGACGATGTGTCCATGTGTTAGATAAATGTATTTGCTTGTTTTATTCCCAGGTCTTGGGGGGGAGGGGTCTCTGAGCTGGAATGTGTCTCAGCTTGGTACAGATCTGAACAACAACAGAGCAGCTGACTGGCTGATGGATCCCTGAAGACAAACACTGATCAATCAGACCAGGCGTCGTGTAAAAATCTTAATGTGCTGCTTGTTTTCATGCTTCCCTCTGGTCCAGTTAGTCTTATTGCCATTGATGAGAATGGTTCTTCATAATATTGTGTTTCATTTACACAAGTCAGAATAGATTTCCTGAACTTAAATCCTGGAGGTAGAAGAAAACATTCTGCCTCTTAACGAGCATTTTATGTTAAATCTAAATTATCTGTATTTTCTTGTAAAAACACTCCCAACACAGCGGGTTGCTCTCCATCACTCATCGCCTAGCAACAGGGATGTGGGGCGTTGCCCGCAGCGACCGTGAAGCAGAAGACAGAAAAGGCTCCCCGTGTGTCAGAACCAAGTCCTCTGGGTTTCATTAACACAACCGCTGCTCACCTGAGCAGCACACACACACACAAAACACAGGTGTGACACGGAGCGGGTAGTCCCAGAGCAATCAGGTTCTCATCTCGGCTYATCGTGGACCTAAAAAGGGCAATGGACCCGTACAGACTCACAGAGACCGGGGAGGGGTCCGTTCATCATGGCTCCACCCAACAGAACCAAATGAGCCGTCATGAAAACTCATTAGACCGCAGTGACATCATCCATGGCTGTTCTGGTCTGTGCTTCAAAAATTATTCATCTTTACACACACACACACACACACACGCGCACACACACACAC
>NW_013952571.1:136683-140220 GCF_001266775.1 Austrofundulus limnaeus | reverse complement strand
ACACACACACACACACACACACACACACACACACACACACACACACACACACACACACACACATGTTTGTTCTTGAACCCCCTGGGGACCTTCCATTGACTTCCATTCATTTATTTTAGACTTTATATCTTAACCCTGACCATTTACCCTAAAGCTAACCTCACAGGTACCTACTGTGGGGCCCAGGCTTTGGACCCCACAAGGCTGCATTTTCTTTAAAACTGGGCCCCACGATGTAGGAAAAACAAGAGCACACACACGCACACATACCTACTTTGTCTCTCTATCCTTGTGGTGACTTTCCATTGACTTCCATTCATTTTATTTTGGAAATTTTATATCCTAACCCTGACCATTTACCCTAAGGCTAACCTCACAGGTACCTTCCTGACCCGAAAACTAACCTAAAATCAATTCACACCTTGGTCCTGAACCCAACCCCCACACCCAAAATCAGCTTCCAAAATCGTGGGGACTGGGCTTTGGTCCCCACAAGGAGCATCCAGTCCCCACAAGGCTGTTTTCCTGAAAACTTGTCCCCACCAAGCAGCAAAAACAAGGGCACACACACACACATACACACACACACACACACAGATCTGTAACGTGGCCCACTTTTTATTCTAATGTGGAGCTGGAGGAAGAGGAGCAAACAATAGAACCTGAAAGCGGCTCCAGCTCCACACACAGCTTCACTCAGCTGGTAAACTGTGTCACTGGGTGGGTTTTATTTATACACACAGAGAGGGTCTATTCCAGCTGTGTTCCTCTGCTTCACACTCATCGAATTCAGCCTTTAATCAAAATATTAATTTAACACGTTCAGACTCACTGCAAAACAAAACAATATTAGTAAATGAGGTTATTTACTAAAATAAATAAAAATCTAAAATCACTCACATTTAAAAATTGCAATCTAACATCAAATCGTCCTGATGCATCTCAGTAGTCCAGGTAAAAACATCAAATCGAACTCACAAAAAAATAAACAAAACACACCTGAGGCCTGCTGGAAAAAACAATTCAAACCAGCTCTCGAAGCATCAAATGTAGTTTTAAATTTTAAATTTAAACACAAGTGAACCTTTCTGGAGACTCCGATGATGAAGATGATCAGGATGAAGAACACTTTCTGAGTGGCAGGTGACACTTTTAGGTGTTGCTGCAGTTTTACTGAGCAGGTGTGGCTAACTGGGGTTTTGCATTGCAAGATCCGGTCCAGCCCAGGTCTTCTTTACAGTTTTTGAATTTGGGAATTCTTGTAAGACCATGGACCCACGTGGTTCATGTAATGTAATTGTTTGCAATACCCAGCAATGAAAGCATGGAGCTCATACTGTTTATTATTCGTTCTCATTAAAAACAAGTAACGCAGAGTCAGAGACGTCTGTGTGCTGCTGAACAACCACAGCAGAGATCCATGAGAGCGGACCAGGCCCTAGTATCACACACATTTTCCACACATTTCAATAAAAACWAATTCTGAAATGGCCAAAGTATTCTTTTAAAGTGATATTTAAATCAAACCCTGCATCTCTGTCTTCCAAAAACATCTTCACAGCCTAAAACAGATTCCAGGTCCTTGTAAACTGGTAACTTCAAAGAAGTGTCATTTTATTTTGCTTCATAGGAACAACATCAGTCACATCAGTTTCATTCCTGCACCCTGACGCAAACACCACTAATGCATGTCAGCATGTCAGCCTGCACACAAGGTGAAAAAGACAAAGGAGAAYACCGAGAATTAGAGATAAAAGGTCAGAGAGAAATGGGTGGGTTCTCTCTAAAACAGAAAGAGCAGCCACAGATAGCGGTCAAAATAAAACACTTTTAACTGAAAAGGCAGAAGAAGATCAACAGGATATAAACAACTTAATGWAAGAAAGACTGCAAATCTCATACAAACTAAACATTTTGTTTAAATAACCACTTCACTTCAGGCCTATCACAATAAATCAATCAATTAATCATATGATAAATTTAATTGAGGTTGATTAAAATGAAGACAATAATTGTAATTTTCCTGAATTTTTGTTTTTTTATGTCTCCCTCTTTTTTACTTCATAAGGCCCTGTCACACTAGACAATTTATACCAACTTATGATGCATGTTTTTATGTCTAAATTGCCAATAAAAGCTATATATTTGATTAATTTGTTTGAATTATATTATGTACACACCGAAAAGAAGCTTTCTGATTATCTTTTCCAGTTCCATCTTCAATGTAGATGTCTTTAAAATGTTCAGAAGTTGTCTAGTGTGACAGGGTCTTTAGTGTACAGAGGACTGAACTCTGGCGTCAGGAATTTGGCAGGGGCATGATCTCGTTACCTCTGTAGCATGAAAGCCCATGAACAGGCATTTAGCATCTTCCGTTTTCTGATGCCTTCATACAGCTGGTGACAGCTTCGGATTACCAATAGTTGTTTTTTCTTTTTACACTATAAAAATTTTAACATAAACTTCCACAATCATATATTTACCACCAAGTCACAACCATCACCAAACAGCTGAAACATTCAAAAAAGTAACTACCATTATACAGCCCAGTATATTCTTCGTAGTCATGATCTACATACCCAGCAAGTACCAGGAATGTACTCAACGGGTACCCAGTGCGTACTCAGTAAGTACCTCCAAAGTACAAGATACAACCATGTACTGTAAGTATATMTGGAAAGTACAGGGTGAGAAGTCAATTCATATTACAACCTGTAGGTACTCTGTAAGTATCCAAATTTTAAGTTCTGGTACTTACAAAGTACATACCTGGCATCTACAGTGTAACTCAAGTACAGTATGTACCTGAGTTACACTATAGATACCATATATTTACCTTGTAAGCATACTGTAGATACCACTTACAGTATGTACCCTGTAAGTACACTATGGAAACCACATACTGTATATACCCTGTAAGTACACTGTAGATGTCACATACTGTATGTACCCAGTGAGTACACTGTAGATACCACATACTGTATGTACCCTGTAAGTACACTATGGAAACCACATACTGTATATACCCAGTAAGTACACTGTAGATGTCACATACTGTATGTACCATGTAGATACCACATACTGTATGTACCCTGTAAGTACCCTGTAGATACCACATACTGTATGTACCCTGTAAGTACCCTGTAGATACCACATACTGTATGTACCCTGTAAGTACCCTGTAAATACCACATATTGTATGTACCCTGTAAGTACCCTGTAGATACCACATACTGTATGTAACCTGTAAGTACACTGTAGATACCATATATTGTATGTACCCTGTAAGTACCCTGTAGATACCACATACTGTATGTACCCTGTAAGTACACTGTAGATGTCACATACTGTATGTACCCAGTGAGTACACTGTAGATGTCACATACTGTATGTACCCTGTAAGTACACTGTAGATGTCACATACTGTATGTACCCAGTGAGTACACTGTAGATGTCACATACTGTATGTACCCTGTAAGTACACTGTAGATGTCACATACTGTATGTACCCTGTAGATACCACATACTGTATGTAAC
>NW_013952571.1:127281-135419 GCF_001266775.1 Austrofundulus limnaeus | reverse complement strand
ACACACACACACACACACACACACACACACACACACACACTCATACACACACACACACACACACACACACACGTACATGTGCACTCTTAGGGTTGTGTGGATTCTTAAAGGGGATTATCAGGACAAAAATAGAGAAGACTTTTCTACTGACCTAGAATCCAAATGTTAGAAACAATGAAAGGTGGAGCCGACATACGATCACATGAAACCACAGGTGACCTCTCTGACACCACGTTCAGTCAAAGAACTCACACTCTATAAAGGAATGCATATCACCTACCGCCTTTCAAATCCTCTTTCACACAGTACTGTTTTTGTCAAAGGGAACATTCTCAACAGTGAGAGTACAGTTCACGATCTGACTCTAACATCCAATGTTATTTCAGTATCTGTCAATCTGCCTGTTTTCTAGTCATTTCTATTTCTAAGATTGGTTGGTTGTGGTTCATCTTGGTTTGGGTTTAATTCAAAAGTTGGTCAGAGGGGCTGCGTCCTCCGAAGGTTGAATTTGTTGACAACTTACGTTACAGCACTGCGACGTAGGCTGTCCAAATTCGGACTCCTCCAAAGAGGTCCTACCTTTTCCCCGATTTGAGGGACAGGTCCGATGGATCCTTCTCAGCTCGCTATATCCCATGATGCATTGCAGGCAAACGGGAGATTTTTTCTGCTTGTTATGGCAGACGAAGCGAGCAAAAGGAATACAGTTTAAAATAAAAATCTGACGGTACAAAAATTAAAAGTTCCAAGCAGTTGTGTTGTTAATGCTTTTGTCATTTGTACAAACATGTTTTTAATATTATTCTTGTCAGAAATCAAAAGAGCTGGTTTAGCAAAATAAACATGATATGTTGCCTTTAAGTTAATTTTGTTGTTTTATGATGTTTATAATACTAACATATTGATATTTTGCTAATTTTGATTAATTTAATTTCTGTTTAGCGATGTCACGTTTGCTAGGCCATAGGACATACGCAGGGGTAAGGGCGGTAATAAAGCTGAAGGTTTTTTATTTTAAGTCACAGCCACTTTTTTCCAGTCTTCGTGGTTGACCAAGGACCCAGCCCACCAAGACTGGATAGTCTTGATCCTTGGAAGGACCCAGCCACCAAATTTGGACACAGCCATAGATTTTTATTCTTTAAAACTTTCTGAGAAGTTCATCAAAATCTGTTTAGTTGTTTGTGAGTTGTTTTGTTAACACTCAGATAGAGTTGACTTTGTCCGTCAGTCCGTTTTCTTCCTCTTACCCGGGGTCATGTCACGGAGGCAACAACCTAAGCAAACAGACCCAGGATTCTCTCTCCCCAGCCACTTGGGCCAGCTCCTCTGGGGGAATCCCAAGGAGTTCCCAGGTCAGCCGAGAGACATAGTCCCTCCAGCGTATCCTTGGTCTTCCTCTGGGCCTCCTCCCAGTGGGACATGCCCAAAACACCTCACCAGGGCAGCGTCCAGGAGAAATGGCATGGAGGATGCCCAAGCCACCTCAATTGGCTCCTCTCGACATGGAGGAGCGGTGGCTCTACTCTGAATGCCTCCCGGATGGTTAAGCTTCTCACCCTATCTCTAAGGGAGAGCCCAGACACCCTGTGAAGGAAACTCATTTCAGCCGCTTGTTTCCATGATCTCGTTCTTTCGGTCGTTACCCAAAGCTTGTGACCATAGATAAGGGTAGGAATGTAGACCGACCGGTAAACTGAGAGCTTTGCCTTCTGCCTCAGCTCTCACTTCACCAGGACAGGCCGGTACAGCGTCCACATCACTGCAGATGCAGCACCAATCCACCTGACGATCTCCCGCTCCATTCTTCCCTCATTTGCGAACACGACCCAGAGACACTTAAACTTCTCTACTTGGGGCAGGACCTCCTCCCCGACCCGGAGGCAGCACGCTACCAGTTCCTGGCTCAAGACCATGGTCTCAGATTTGGAGGCACTGATCCTCATCCCGGCCGCTTCACACTCGGCTGTAAACCGCTCCAGTGAGAGTTGGAGATCACGATCTGATGAAGCCAAAAGGACCACATCATCCGCAAAAAGCAGAGTTGTGATCCTAAGGTCAACAAAAAGGATCCCCTCAACACCTTGGCTGCACCTAGAAATTCTGTCCATAAAAGTTATGAACAGAATCGGAGGCAGGCGGAGTCCAACTCTCACCGGAAATGAGTTCGACTTACTACCGGCAATGCGGACCAAACTCTGGCACCGGTCATTCAGGGACCTAACAGCCCGTATCAATGGGCCTGGTACCCCATACTCCTGGAGTACCCCCCACAAGAGTCCCCGAAGGACACAGATGAACGACTTCTCCAAGTCTACAAAACACATAGACTGGTTGAGCGAACTCCCATGCACCTTCCAGGATCCTGCTGAGGGTGTAGAGCTGGTCTGCTGTTCCATGACCAAGACGAAAACCACACTGCTCTTCCTGAATCCGAGATTTGACTATCGGACGGACCCTCCTCTCCAGAACCCCTGAATAGACCTTACCAGGGAGACTCAGAAGTGTGATCCCCCTATAGTTGGAACACAATCTGTGGCCCCCCTTTTTAAATAGGGGGACCACCACCCCGGTCTGCCATTCCAGAGGAACTGCCTCTGATGTCCATGCAATGTTGTAGAGTGGCATCAACCAATGCAACCCCACAACATCCAGAGCCTTAAGGAACTCTGGGTGAATCTCATCCACCCCCAGCGCCCTGCCACCGAGGACCTTTTTRACCACCTCGGTGACCTCGGCACCGGTGATTGGCGAGTCTGACTCAGGGTCCTCAGGCTCTGCTTCCTCATGGTAAGACATGTCAGTAGGATTGAGGAGGTCTTCGAAGTATTCCGCCCACTGACACACAACATCTTGAGTTGACGTCAGCAGCGCACTCCCCACCATAAACATGAATTCTGACTCTTCTTCATTTCTTCGATAGAGAATCAGAATAATCTAAAGAAAGATCAGATTCTTCTTTACAGTGTGTTGTTAGTAATTGTAGCAATGCTCTGTTTACATTCAAACTGTGACATCACTTCCTGTTACTTCATATGCAAATATGTCAACAACTTTGCATCTCAGCACTGTGATTTTTATTTATTTATTATGTTTTGCAATTTTGTCTTTCCAACATTACATTTTTGTTTATAACTATAATTATAATTTACTGTTACAGGACCTTTAAGGATTTGTCATCACCAGCTGGTATGAGCGCTGCAGATTGATGTGAAGAAGTTAATCTGCTGATAACTTTCTGATTATTTCATTCATAGTCACACAGAGCTTTTTAAGATCTGAACTTATTTAGGTAACATGGAGACACAAACACTCACAGCTGACAATAATAAACCAAGAACTAAAACCGAAACACTCGTTTTGTCCCCATGACAGATATAAGCAGTGACGAAGTTCTGCCAGCAGAGGCTGTCAAAGGCAAAACCTCTTTTTTTTTTCTTTTTAATCAGCAAAGAATGTCATTACTCCAACCAAAAACATCCACCACAACAAAAATACAGTTATCCTGTGTATTAACACTGTTATGTCTGCACTAAGTGTAGTTCACGGTCCTCAAAGGGAAGCTGACCCCTTGGCCCCTCCAGCATGTGACATTACAGAAACCACATAATTTGAACAAACGTAAACACAAACAACACAAGGATGCTGCTCAGGTACAGCCGTACAAACTGTAGCCTCCACAGGGTCCTGAATTATGGATGAAAGTTGGTGGGGGGTGAACATTCGCTGCAGCCTGAGGACACATAAAGCAGGGGGTTGTGGGTGCTGAAGGAGGATTCTCTGCCTGAGAACACATTTAAATACACAACAATGAAAGCTCAGATTAACATCTCATCCATTAGACCCTTCACATCCTGCAGAGGAATACATGGATGCAGTCATAAGGTTCCTGATATCAGCTGAGTCCAGCAGGGTCAGAGCAATCTGGGTTTGACAGAGGTCAAAGGTCACGTGATGGAGGATAAGAAGTGGGAGGAAAAAAATCCTGTCAACCAATGAAACTGGTTTTAAACTGAATTCTCATTGGCTATCACCTGCCAGCTGTCTGTGAGTTCCTCCCTCTGTCATGAAAACAGCTGAGCAGCAGAGTTTGCTGTTTGATCTGAGTTTTATTGCAGTCTTCAGCTCTCTGCACACGATGGCTTCTGTTACTGCTGCACACATTCAAATACATCCTCCACCATGACAGATGCTGTCAGTCCAGAGAAAGAATCAACATATAAAGTGTTTTAATGACACAGCTTCTTGTGAATTCTGGTGTTCTCTACAGAAGATATGAGGAGAAAATAATAGCATGGATTTATTTTTTACTTTCTATACTTAAACTGGTCTTACTTTAAGATAACATCAGATTTTCATACAGCGTGACTAATAATTAACAAAAACTTTCACAAAAATATACAAAGAGCCTCTAAGACCTCTGTCATGTTCAGGAAAAACACAAAGTAATGATGACAGAGGAAGTTTCTGATTAAAATGATAACAAAACATCTTTGATCCATATCAAAAGATCAAAGGACTTTTTTGATCACAGAACCAGATTATAATCCTGTTGTAATTTGAGGATTGTTTTCTTTGGACTACAATCTGATACAAGCACTGATTAATAATTGAATGAGCMAGAACTTCCTCCAGCTCAACCAAGACAAAACTGAAGTAGTTGTTTTTGGCGCAAATGAGGAAAGATTAAAAGTTATGACACACCTCCAGCCTGTGATCTTAACAGTTCTGACTAAGCTTGAAACCTTGGTGAGATCATGGACTCTAACCTGAGTTAGATGGCATACCACCTGAAGAACAGACTCGGGGGKGTCAGTGGTGGACCTGATAGATAGCCCTTCATCAGAGCTAAACAACATAAAAAATCTGAAGCTCCTACGTTGAATAGTTTTTGAGTTATAAGCATTTTTGTTTGTCAAGACGCCACCTTTTCAGATGGAGCCCCCTCCTCAAATATGGGGTCTATCTTCATGTTGATCGGCGCAGTTGTTTCTGTGATTCGGTTGACTAAAAATGACTGAAAAAAGAAAGAAATAAAAAAAGAAAGAAACAATAAGCAGTATGAAAACAACATGACCCCCACTTCACATGCGGGAGTCTTAATAAGGTTGAAGACTGATAGTCACTGCTGCCTTTGAATAATGAGAGAGAAATTATTTTACGCTTTATTTTTTCTTTGTGAATCAAAGTTTATATTTTATATTAATATGTTCTTTCTCTGAGTGTTTGTAATTTTATATTTTTGTTAGCTGCCTCATCTAAGTAGAGCTAAACTCAAATACAGCACGCTATGTTCTTCATCCTTTTTTAACTCTATTTCAAGGTTTGTTTGTTCTTTTTTAGATTAAGTAACATAAATTAGATAGAAACTCCAGATGCCCCTGATATCATCAYTTAGACATGAGCTGGAGTTACAGAGGAGCAGAACTGTTGCTCTCATTCTGACTGCTCCATTAAAATACACAAAAAGCTCTTAGTTTAGCTAATGTGAGATGAACTAATGGGTCCTCGACACAAACAGCAGCCCTGTCTTGTCTTCCTCCTCCATCTGTCACTTCTGAGAAGCAGAGTGGAAGAATGTGAGGAGCAGTTGTGCAACAAGGTCTTCTTTCTGTCCATGAAGAGACCAGTCTTCTGCTCTCCTCTCTGTGAGCTGTCAACATTTCCACAAGACCTTCAGACCTTTCAGGGGTCCGGTCACTTCAGATTCATTCTAACAAACACATTCTACAGTAAAACAGACGTCATATCAGTAATTATCATTATTGTTTAATTAAAAGGTAAAATAGATCATTTAGCTCTTTGTGATGTTCTGAAATTTCACTACTTGTTCACTTTTAAAACACCTGTTTAACTGACATGTTAATATTTTTGCTGATAATTGTTTTAGTCTCAGTAATAAGAGTTTAATCTTCAGCATCAAATGTTAGAAAAAGATGTGGTAGCAGTTACACACCTTTATCTGAATGATGATGCCCCCTGCACGCAAAGCGTGAGTGTTTGATCAATCGTAGCACAAAACAAAACGCTGCACTGATCAGAGATTTGGCAGGAACATAGATGAGTCTGACCTACTGTACACTGTGCCGGCCAACAGTTTTACCATAGACCCCATATTTGAAGAGGGGCTCCATGTGAAAAGGTGGTGTCTGGACACACAAATGTTTATAACTCAAAAACTATTCAACATTGGGACTTCAGAATTTTTTTTGTTTGTTTGTTTTTTTGTTTAGCTCTGATGAAGGGCTATGCATTGGGCTCACCAATGAGCCCCCGCCCCCAGACACCCACCCAGAACAATAAATCTGTTCCGATGGTTTCTGAGTTCTGCTGCATTGGTGCTTTGTGTTACAGCTATGAAGTATCTAGTTCTTCAAGAAACAAGTAAAGTTTATCTTCAAAGCACCTTTCATAGATATAAATCACAAAGTTTTTCACAATAAAAGCAAAAAAATTATTTAAAAAAATCACATTTATACAAAGTACAAGTAAAAATGGTGGCTAAAAGCCAAAGACAGTCTTCAGATGTTTTTTTAAAAGCATCAATAAAAACAGAAGTTCAGTTTCCTTCTTTTAGGATTGCCTTATCTCCTCATGTTAACTAAAAGAAACACTGAAACTCAAGGTGTGCCTCGCATTAAATCCAAACCTGCTGTTTGATAAAAACCTCCTTAAATCAAATTTATTTCACCATTGTTTAACCAGACAAATCCCATTGAGATCACGGATCTCTTTTKCAAGGGAGGCCTGGGCCTGAAGGCAACCTATTGTATGTGTTTTTGGGGTGTGGGGGAAACCAGAGCACCCAGAGAAAGCCCACGCAAGCACGAGGAGAACATGCAAACTCCACACAAAAGATCCCAGGTCCGAACCGTGGAGCAAACCCAGGACCTTCTTGCTGTGAGGCGTTGATGCTAACCACTGAGCCACCGTGCTGCCAGATGAACCTGCTCATCCCCTCCATATCTACAGTATTAGAACCATGTCAGACTTATTGTCACAATGCTCCTTCACCATCCTCAATAAAGAGCATTTAGTCATCCTAAAAACCATTTTGGACCAATCACGCTCCATCACACGTAATAAGGAGGCCACACCCCTTAAAAACTTCACCAATGACTCCACACAGAGCTGTCATTTCCTGTTGGCATCTTTATATTACAGTAAGCTCCTCATCTAGTTTTGTTTTGTTTTTTTCTGATGATATTCTGGATTGTAGTATTTTCTATTGCGTGTTAGATTACAGAAGACCCAACTCAAACAACTATGCAGTTCTGGTACACTTACACTTAAATGAATGAACAATATGTCAAAGACAAATCTTTCTAATCTGACTGTAGTTTAAACAAATTTTATTTTCAGCTCAGACAAGAAAAAGACTTGAATCAGCTCTGATGGGACAGTTAAATAGAACAAAACAAGAGAAAATAACCAACGCACATTCTTGGTTTACATCATCTAAAAGGGGTTCTTAGAAAARTCTAAGAAAAGGAAAGATAAGCAGACAATAAACAGAAGAACTCAGCACCAGTTAAAGTTCTGCTCGAGCCACTCCGACATGTTGAGTCCATGTGAAGATTATTTACATTTCARCATAAAGCCTCTGTGTGTGACGGCTTTAATGCATGAAGGGTAACAATCATTTGGAGATGCATCTGTACAGACGCCTGTGTGTGTGCAGCGTGTGGCCAAGCAGTGCCRATGGGATTAGTGGAAACAAAAAGTGATCTTGGGTGTTGAGGCACAATGAACGAAGCCCGCTACAGAGCTGAACTAACTGGATTAGCCCTGACAACGGCAGCCTAGACTGTCATTAGGGCTTCATGGCTTCATGCTTCCAAACACACAGATGGACTCAGAGGGGAGGAGGGAGGAGGTAAACAGTGAGCAGGGATACAGACGGAGATMCACGACTGGTTGGAGATGTGGGCAAGAGCTGGAGGGATTAATGAAAAGATTCAAATAAAGAAAGATAAGGCCAGCAAGAGAAAGGAAACACGGTGCTGGCACATCGCTGGAGCATCTTTTGGCCTATTATTTTAACACTTCACCTGCTTTCAGCTTATTTTACAGCTGATCCTGGAATCATAGCTTCTCCTTTTCATAGGACAGAGGGGCCAGACACATCAACATTTATA
>NW_013952571.1:124643-126071 GCF_001266775.1 Austrofundulus limnaeus | reverse complement strand
TAATGGATGCTGTAAAAGACACTTATTCAATTTGTATGCCTTGCTGTTCCTCACCTGGAGTCATCAGCTTTCATAGGTGGAGATAAGTTGAAACCTAAAGTCTAAAATGATTCAGCTGTATGAAGGGTATCAGAATGACCTGAGCTGGAAGGATGGGGGGGATTATAAAACACCAAACACACAGACACACCTGTTTTCAGTCTGAAAGGTTACACAGCCAGCTTTTTAATCACGTTGGATCAGCTCCATTTATAGCACAGCACTCTTTGAAATCTTTCCACTGATTCAACACTCTAACACACACACACAAACGCATGCGCACACACATAAACACACGTACTTGTACACACACATTTCTTTTTATTTCATTTGGACATTATTCCTGATTAATTTAACTACAAAAGCAGGAGGATACAGGATGCCTCAGATTTTAAAACATGAGGTCATAATTCGTTTTTTTTTTTTTCTTGTTGCTTTTCTGACAAATGGATCATAACAAAGACTAGTTCCAGCTCTGTTTGTCTGACAAATACTGACAACATATTTTACACTCATGCTGTCCATTAGTAATAAATACAGGCTCTCCAGGAGCCTCTTGYATAAAAGAGTGCAGCTTTTATTTTGAAAGTCAAACTGTGCACATGCATGTTTCTGRGCACCTTTCCTTCATCCATCCAAACAAATGTGGAACATCAAACTCCTCCTCCTGGCACACCCCCATTTAAATATGTAGACATGTTCTACATGTGTAGGACATGTTTACATACTTTTTTGCATGTTTAAAAATAAAGTCTGGATGCCGAAAAATGATGAATCAGAGATGTTGTGTCCCATGGGTAGACCTGTCATTATTTAACCAAAATGGCTGCATCTCCTTAACTTTACAGATACTGATCTAAATTCTGACATGTTGGCAGCTGAGAGGGGGTTAAAATGCTTTTTGTTGTGCAGATGATGATGTCATGTTGGTCTGATCAGGACCTCCAGCCAGAACTTAAGTGTATTTCCAGCTGAGATAAGGATCAACATCTCCATGTCTGAGGCCAGCTTCATGATGGATGAGCTGCTGGCCCCAGTGGAGAAGTTCAAGCATCTCTTGTTCATGAGCAACTGTAGAATGGAGTGAAAGATTGTGGGTCTGCAGTGGTGTAGGTGTTTTATCATCCTGTTGTGATACACAGATTAAATAAAAGACAATATTCTCAGTTCATCAATCAGTTTAAGATCCCTCAACTATGGTCATCAACTACAGGTACTAAACTTAAGACTGAAGGTAATGAAGACAAGAAGCTGGAATAMGATTTATCCATAGAGTGGTGAAACTCACTCAGAATGAGGGTCATACTTAAAGGGATCCACGATTAGTTGTAACATTAGACTTTATTTAATAAGCACATATTTTAACTGTAAAATAAAGACTGTAAAAAT
>NW_013952571.1:120723-123523 GCF_001266775.1 Austrofundulus limnaeus | reverse complement strand
AGTGCTAGCCCAAAAGCTAACAGGCTTTTTTTGTTGTTGTTTATAGCGTGCAGGGATAATTTATAAATCAGAACCCACAAGAGCACAAGAAACAAAAAAAGGCACTGATGATGCAGAAATTAAGAAGCTAACATTTAGYTCTGTTTTCKACTGAACTGGCTAAAAATAAATAAATAAAAAAGAGCACAAGAAACACATTAAATTATCAGTAAAAAATCAGTTAAACCTCTTATTCCTTCTTGCTTCTGAAATGACCAGCTTGAAGACCAAGGCTTAATGAAYGGCACCAAACTAAGTGACCAGCTTGCCTGCTGGTTCTTGAACAAAACAAAACAAAAATCTGCCCAAACCCTAAAATTACCTAAAGCGTCTTCTGCAATCTTAATACTACAATCTCTTTCCAAAGCCCAAATCCAGACCTAAACATCAATGAGCCAAWGGAGCTCCATTGATCCAGATGTCASCCAACCCTGCCCCATCCCCCTGGACTCCCCAGGCGTTCATGGAGAGRTCTTCTCATCAATAAATGATCCCTGTCTATCCATTAATGAGACAGGAGAGGCTTGCTTAGTGTTACACTGAGCACTCTCATCCTTTTAAAGCTGTCACTACACATTATCTCAGAGTGACTGACAGGTTYTATGGATCATCAGTGGAAATGGTCTTTAGATAAATCCAACAGTCAAAGGTATCTCTGAATATTGCAGTGTTACTGAAGGTATAAATGTAATTATCTGKACCGTTCACACTTATGATGACCTCACTATGACATAAAACACACCCAGAATGTGGAGAGTCTGTGTTGGGTCTTGAAGAGGTCTTCAGAGGTGTATAAGAAACCTGAGCTTCACATTATCAGTAATAAATCATGACAGGTTGTGATAAGGCTGAACACAGTGTCTATAAAAAGTTTGTCTAGATTTTTAGAGTCAAAATGTATTTGCTTCAACTGCGTCACATTTCTGACACTCAACATAAATGCAGAGTCCTTCATTTCTTGATGATGGATGTAACAAACTCCTTGGGATGTTTTGAGTCTTGGAAATCATTTGTGTCCAGCATGACTTGTACTTTACAATGATTCTGGGATGAATTAGGACCGTCACTGATTTATAATATCAATAAAAGCATAAAAYACCCCAAGTAGTGAGAACTTGTTTTTATAGGCTCTAGGTTGTGRCACAACATGGTAGAGCAGTGGTGCCTGGTCCTGGAGAACCACTGTCGTACATGTTTGAGATGTTTCCCTGCTCTTCATAAGCAGAAGCTTGGTAATCACTCACTCATTTAGATCAGGTATGTTAAAGCAGAGAAACATCTCAATTTTAGCTTCATCCTGAAGCTTTCAGAAANTTGTACCAGGGTGAGACCCAGGGCACGCTGAGTTTCTGCACAGATGTGGTTTTACTGCAATGGAAATGTGGTGAGGGAGGAGGAAAACATCTCATTTGGCCAATACTACGCATAGCAGCATCATAAACCTCTTCACACTGAAGAGAGATGTTGATCATCATCAGGTGTGTTTATGTCTTCATTTGTAAAAATGTATTTTATAACTATACTGCCCTCACTATAGTAGTGTATACCATCTATTTAATGTATAATTCTTATGGTTCAACCATCTAACTTGTGTCACATTTACCCCAAACAAAGCAATGGTTGAAGCAGATGTTGTCTCATCTTCTGCACGGTGCAGCTGGTTTAACAGCAGGARCTTGAGCAGAAGCAGAGAAGTTAGTTTCCAGATCAGAAACCACCACACAAACTGWTCAATATTCAGATTAATCACTTATTAAAGCAATGTTTTGTTCTTTAGCTTCCATCTTTTCACTGCAGGGTTCTCCAGTTATAATATACTGTTCTCCTTATTCTGGTTCAGTCAGACAGCTGCATTCTAAAAACTTAAAAAACAACTGGGGCCTCATGTATCAACGGTGCGTACGCACAAAAGCCTTGCGTACGCCATTTTCCACACAAAACTCCGGATGTATCAAAACTCAACTGAACRTGGAAATGTGCGCAGCCCCACGCCAACTCCAGGGCTGGTGTCACACGTTTCTGTGGTTCTGACAGTTCTGAGAAACTGTTCATGATGTGAAAATGATTATTGTTCACAGCAGACACATATGATTAACAATTATGACATCCACATGATTAACAATTATGACATCCACATGGACGCAGTTAGATAAAGGACACTCAAAGTTGTGCCAAAAATGCATTTAACAGGAACAGATTCAGCCTTACTGGAGGATATAATAAATAGTGTAACACACAGAGCTTTTATTTATAAACAGATAGAATTTTCTGATCCATGATGACGAGTGGCTCATCAGCCTTTTTAAGGAAAAATCCTTTTTCAGTTTGGCACTGCTGCGCTCTGGGAGCGCGACACACCGGTGCGCATGCACGTGCAGCAGCAGCGATTGAACTGGGTTCCACCGGGACTTTCCAGAGGGAGCTGGCAGACCCATCAGGACTGTGCCAGTCCAGTCCACCCAAAGCCGAATCATGACCGATGGAGCGGTCTCATCCATCTAATTCTAACTCTCCAACATCATGTGACATCATGAAAACTCTCCACTGAGGCGCAGAGACTCGTTTCTTCATATCAGCTATGAAATAAACTAAGATCTATGTTCTACCAAACATTTAAGTTCCTCTGTGTTTACAGTAATTATGGTAATAAACTCATGCGTAAATTTAATATTTCCAGGCTCAGATTGAATGGATGAGCCGGTTGTGCACCACAGCAGTGCACGTGTGCACACACACACACACACACACACACACACACACA
>NW_013952571.1:115102-117385 GCF_001266775.1 Austrofundulus limnaeus | reverse complement strand
AACTAGTATTGATGATGTTACTGCTGTCTGTAGACGTAGAGAAAGAAATGTAATTCTCTTCACATTATGGGAATAACTGGGAAGATGACGACAGCAGGAGGAGGGTCCAGCTGCAGCCGCTACAATTATTGGACAGTGGGAACAGCTGATTGAGGTAAATGTTTGCTACATCAGAACTTATTTGGCAAATGTTTCTATCCCCCCGTTTGCAATTAACTCCTTTTCGAAAAATCCAAAAACCACCTCAAACGAGCTTACTTTTTTCTTTTTTGCAAAACTGTGGAAGTTTTAGCGAATTTTGCATTTCCATCAACCTTTTTCTAATGCGATACTTCAAAATGTCCATAAAAACACTGATAACGCAGCTGAAAATAAAGTTTGAGCATTCTCTGAGGAATGAATATTATTCCCCATCTTTCATGTTCTGATGRAAAATGACAGAGTTGTGGTTCTGGTCAAACCTTGAAAATAAGGTTATGAAGCATTCTCATGCAAATACACTCAATTTGACCTCAGCAGCTGCAAAACTGAGTGAGTTTTCTAAGACGAGCAGGCTGTGATGGCCATCYTGAATTGGTAACGATTACGTATATCCTGAAAGTTTCAACCACAACAAACTTCAACAGTAAAATTCCCTGAGTCACAGCTGACTGCGGGATTGTCTCAATGATTTCATTCAAATTCTTCCACTGGTTTATGAAATATTTTGCTAASAGACACACTCACAGACAAAGACAAAAACATCATCTCCCACCTCCCATCATTTGGCAGCAGGTGATAACCTGATGTGGTGATATTAAACAAAAAGCTAACAGTTAACTGCATCCACACCAACCTCCTCCTGCCTAAACAACTCTCATTTAACAGTGTGTACTAGTACATGTTTCTGCAAAGAAATCCTTTTTTTTGTACTTCCTTGAACCACCTGACGAGAAAATGAAATAGATTTCATTGTCTGACTCTCTGATGCTGCCACGAGGAAAACACATGATGTCATAATGAAAGAAGACAAAGAGCAACAAAAAAAAAAATATGTTAAGGAGAAAACAAGTCAATAACTGTGAAACACTAAAAACATGAATGYTTAAAAGCTGAATGTGTTATGAAGTGACTGATATTTACAATCTAAGTGTCAGTAAAGGTCTCTTCCGCAATGACCCAAATCTTTCAGCAAAGGCACGGTGACATGGAAGCATTCACATCACTGAGCCCAGCGGACAGGAAACACATCAAACTACACAAAAAGCTTTAAACCCTAATAATTCAGAAGAAACAGAAAAGTACAGAAAACAATGAGCTGACAGTAGAGACAAAACAAACAAAAAAGTATTTTTAAAGAGGTGTTTGGATAAATGATATCTTACCTGTTGTAGATGAATAGGTGTTTGAATAACCTGAGTTTAATCTGGCAGTACTGATGAGCTAATGGTTAGTCAAAATGTAGCAAGACCAAAGTAAATGTCTTAAAACAGCTGAAAAAGCTTTGTATCTAATCAGCAGTCACTAGCAGCTAGCTGTGGCACGTCCTCCTGCAGGATTACTATAATTAAACCAAACAGAACTGTTCACACATCTGTTCTCTTTATCCATGTTTCTGTGCAAAATATTCTGATAGTCCTGCAGGAAGTGCTACAGCTGGCTGCTGCCGTTGTTTACCTTTATAACACCCTCAAACTGTTCACATGAATGACTCACACTAGCTGTTAGCTCATCAGCCCAGTCTGTCTGTTTCCAAATTAAAGTTGTTCAAACATCTGCAACAGGTAAGATGTTTATATTTTTCCATTTTGTAAAAAATATGTATTTTTAATGTATTGCTTTGAATTGTTACTGTTGTGCTAAACTGCTTTTTATTGTTTTTAATGGTGCTTTTTGTCATATTTTTAGTAATTTTTAAATGAAAGTAACTTGTTGATTTGTATGTATTGTATTTATATCTATAGGACCTTAAGAGACTACAGATGAAAACTAGCCTCCATGGCTAATTCTGGCATTTTCTGTAAAATGCACTGTCCCTTCTTAAACTAATAAACAACAACATAAAACCACCCATTAAAAAGGCAGAGTACCTGGTTATAAGTCAGCTTTTCATCCTCTAATATCAAACTGTGTTATTTCTGTTTAAAACATTTTGACTTGACAAGAACAAAAGTACCTGATAAACAAAGCCTGCAGCAGGTGACAAACTCTATTTATTGCTTTTTTTAGTTAATTTTTCTACAAAAATGAAAGATAACACACCCAAGCATAAAGCTTTAGAAAGCAATTTAACTTATTTAAAAA
>NW_013952571.1:106843-109556 GCF_001266775.1 Austrofundulus limnaeus | reverse complement strand
AGGCTCTCCGTGTCATTCAGGAGTTCGGTCCCCACCACACGCTTCAGCAAAAGGTTAGTGGCTTTCTTCTCCTCACAATTTGTCCCACTGTCAAGTCCAGCCACTAACCTTATTCTCCTGTGTTCAGAACTCCTGATTCCCGTGACCTGTTACTCCAGATCCAGTATTCACAATTTCAATAAACTTGTTAAAACTGCTTTGGTGTTTGGCTCAGTGAAACTCAATCCCCCATTCATTACAATAATGGACCAATCTTGGGCATGTCATGGACTTATCATGGACCTATAATGGACCTGTCATGGGCATGTCATGGACCTATCATGGACCTATCATGGACATGTCATGGATCTATCATGGACCTATAATGGATCTATCATGGGCATGTCATGGATCTATCATGGACCTATCATGGATCTCTCATGGACATGTCATGGATCTATCATGGACCTATAATGGATCTATCATGGGCATGTCATGGACCTATCATGAGCCTGTCATATACCTATCATGGACCTATAATGGACCAATCTTGGGCATGTCATGGACTTATCATGGACCTATAATGGACCTGTCATGGTCATGTCATGGACCTATCATGGACTTGTCATGATGGACCTATCATGGACCTATTATGGACATGTCATGGACCTATCATGACCATGTCATGGACCTATCATGGGCCTGTCATTGACCTTTTAAAGTACCAATGATAGAGCTATCAAGAAGTGATCGTGGTAGAATTCATGGAGTGATCATGGAGCTATAATGGACCTATTATGAGCTTGTCATGTACCTATCATGGGCCTATCATGGACTTCTCATGGGCATGTCATGGACCTATCATGGACCTATAATGGACCTATCATGGGCATATCATGGACTTACCACCAGTAACAGGGAAACCACTGCTTTGATTATGCACCACTGAGATGCTTGTGAAAGCCTAGACCTTCAAAGTTGTACTCATTAAAATAGGTGGAAAACTCATATCTGTGAAGATTAGACAGCAGAACTCAAAGCAAATCCAAGGAGTCGGTCTTTGTTGTCCGAAGACAGTCATGTTTTAAATCCATCCAGAGCCTCACCCTGTCATCTTCCTCTTCTTGTTCACACTTCTTCACAATTTCCTCTGAAGACAATGATTAACTGGCTGTATTTTGATGACTGCCCCTGGCTATGGGCATAAACACTGCAGGGTGAAGCAGTTCTCGRTCATGAAAAACTGAAATATAGCTGCTTTTTCATGAAAAGAGACAGAGAAAGACCCACAAAGAAAGAAATTATTATTTCCACTGCCTGTTCACATTGTCCACATCATCAGGAAAATAATCCTGAGGAAAAAACTGAGAAATAAATATCTTGTTTATAAAATCTTCTCACATTTTTGTCCAGATTTGTCCYTCCCTCTCTTTGGACTCTCACCACTGTCAGATAACATCCTCCATCTGTCTGTTCCACTTCTGTCAGCTGCTCTCAACACTCCGGCTGTGTGAGATGAGCTCAGAGGAWATTCACACACTTTCATCTGTTGGGTGTTGAGAAGAGATCAGGTGTGTGTGGAGCAAAGTACAGCAGTGGAAAAAAGACTGAACACTAACTCCTAGTGTGAGAAAATGTCAGTAAAAATCTAACGACTTTAAAAAGTAAAACACGTCATTATGATAGGCATTTCTTGACAACAGTTTTTAGTTTACCTGTGTGGACTCAAAATCCTGAGTATTTCAGAAATGATAGCCTGTTCTGTGCCCTGGAAACCTAAAGAAATATGAAGCTGTTTTACTGTTTTTTTGTCCACATTTGTCTCACTTTGGTCTTATCAAGTGTTGAAACTAATCATAACCGAGAGGAAACTGTAAAAGATATCAAAGAAAAATGGTATAGACAAGACAAAAAAATCTGTTTTCTCTTTATTTTGATACAGTGTTTAAGTAATATGCATATTTCAAAGGAAGTTCATGGACGGACTTCATATACTGTAAATGATGTTAATATATGAACAAGATTTAAACRATACTTCAAACTGTTAAAATTGTCATTAGAAAAAGAACATTATCTTTGCAGTTTTTTGTTCTTAGTTCAGTCAGGTTCTGGATGGAACACAGAGCCAAACAGGACTTCTTTGTTTTGTCAGCTGATATAAGACAGGAGCAGGATGAAGTACAAGGAGTCTGTTGATGTTCATGTGTTAACTAAYGGCTAATTACTTCAGTAGAACTGATCAAACTTGGCCAGAGAACAGAAGCAAACAGGAACCCCATCATTATGATCAAATATGTTAATCCTACACCTTATTAGCACAACACCATCTGTTGCATGTCTCTGTACCAGACTGTGCAGGTATTATGAGTTCTGTAGAAAGTTTCTCTTAAAACCACAAAGGGAAAAAAAATCCCTTGTAAAAAAATAGAACCTTTACATTTTAAAGTAGTCACTATATAAAGAGTAACTGAACCACAAATCAACCTTTTTTTACACTAAGGAAAAAAAATCTCCTGATGTGTATATTTACTGTAAAGTATTGGTATCACTTCAATGTGTGTTGGCTTGGTCCAGACGCAGAGTGGTCACCTTCCAGTCTAAAGGTTGTAGGGGTGTAAGAAAATATCGATACATTTAAATATCGCGATATTTCATTTCCTGATACTGTATCAATATTCTAAAGCCCTGTATCGATTTTTTTATTAAGGTTTAAAACGTCAACTTTCCTGCCAGC
>NW_013952571.1:103449-105323 GCF_001266775.1 Austrofundulus limnaeus | reverse complement strand
CACACACACACACACACACACACACACACACACACACACACACACACACACACACACACACACACACACAGGCCTCAGTGACATTGACCTGACCTGACACCACTTCCATTAGGATGGAAAAAAAATCTGAATAGCGCACAAGAACACACCAAGACAAAAGGAACTCACATTCCACAGTGTCACTCTACCACACACACACACACACACACACATACACACACACACACTAGAGTAAAGCCTTCCCAGTGCAATCAAAGTGATTTAACAGCAAGACTCTTAAGGAGAGACTTTGAGAGAGGCTTTTGTAGCCCGTCACTGTCTGACACGAGTGGAAACAAATCTGCTCTGATGGCCTGGGAACAAGAGACGACAACAAAACTACAAGAAAACTGAACAAATCTGAAAGGCACCACTGCTCCACTGCTCAGACTTCCAAAATAAATCAAGTTACTTCTGTTCACCTAATTCCTGTAGAMTGATTAATGTAAAGCAGAAGTAAAGCAGTACTTCCTGATATTACCTCTGCTCCAGCTGGAATTACAATGAAACTAATTAAAACCCCATTGTACCTTCATTCATAATGAGGGAGGATCATTTTGGTGACATGCTTATGTCATATAAACTAATCATGGACAGCGTGAATAGCAAAGGAACAAAAACTACAGAGGCCATCAAAGTAGGCTCGTGTGAAGCAGGACAAATCACATCCTACACTCCTCTGCTGCCAGTTTAGCTCCATCTGCATCTCCCTGCCAATCACAGATGCTGCTGGTCTTACAGAGAAATCTTGTAAATGTGCCATATCTTGTTTTGGAAACTGCAAGTGCTTTTGCTCAGGCCTTGGATGCAACCTCATCTGAAAATGCAGTGGAAACTGCCATAAATGAGAGACAGACCTAATAAAAAAATGGAGCAGGTACTTTATGTTGTACTCATCAAAGTGAGTGCAAAGATCTCATGGTGCAGCTTGCTTGAAATCCATATTTTCACATTATCAAAATGTTCCTATATATTAAAATTAGACAATGTGTCAGAAGTACAGTATGGGTAGTACACACAGTATACACATATTATACCTATTTTAAAATGGCAAACACAAAAAGTGTGATTTGTGTGTTTGTGTTGGGGTTTCTGCTTAAAGCTTTTATGCAAAGTTTTTTTTTCTATAAAAAGCTCAACTCTGATCCTCAGCAGCTGTAACAAAGTTTCCTGGAGGACAATAGGTGTATGTTTCTGTAAGCCTTCCAAACAAGAGTGAACATAAATTAGTCCCACAGTCCTTTGAAGCCCTCAGAGAGCCACATACCYTGTCAGCTGCCTGCCACAAACGGAGGGGGCATCTGGCTGAGCGCCARTCTCTAAATATTTGATGAAAGGGTGGAGAAGCAGTGACGTGGAAGGGGTGTATTAGGCTATCAACAGAGAGACATCATGATAAACATACAAAATCTGATATCTGGTTGAAAAAATGAGTATAAAACCTGTAATTAAGTCTTATTTTAATAGTTTTCAGTGCTTACATTAGAGTRTCTGATGCTCCACATCACTGAGCCCACTGACACAAAAACAGGACAAAACACTGAGACACAATAAAGACTTAAATTGCCTGTGACATCAATTTTTTATAATAAATACGAATGTATTTTTGGAAAGATAACATTCATAACATATTGTAAAAGAGATTTCACGCCGCTGAAATGAACAGTTGTTGAGATATTTGCATGTGAAGAAACAGGAAGTGATGTCAAAGGGGAATGTCTGAATGTGCACAGAGTGTTGCTAAAATGGCTAACAACACAGACTGTAGAGATGAATCTGACATTTCTTTAGAATATTTTAATCCTTATCATTGAGAGATGAGAAAGAGTTATAGC
>NW_013952571.1:100121-103439 GCF_001266775.1 Austrofundulus limnaeus | reverse complement strand
TCTTTGTACAGGTGATGTCCACAGGTGGGTTTATGGTTTCCAAGAGTTTTAACCTGATTCATTATTGGTTTTAAATGGTTATATACTGGTTAATGTAAACATTATTCAGGTGAGAGAGAAAAAAATTAAAATTATGTTCCATCCTCAGTATGTCTAAAACCACAGCAGCTGTTTTAATACTTACACTTCTAATAAAATCTCCAAGTGTTGCTTTATTTTGATGCTAAGATTATTTAAGTAGAGTTTGTAAACCCTGAGACACACTCAGTTACATTTCGGCATGGGATTTTGAACAAAAAGGTCAAGAAAACCCCTGGGGATTAAGAGGTTAACTTTATTTCTATCAGTTTTACAGAAAGAGGTTCAAACCAACAAGCTTCAAATAAAAACATTTAATTCTGAGTGTTTGCTGGTCACCTGCCTTTCATTTAAACAGGAGAATAAAAGAATCTGAGCATGACATAAATTATATTAACCAGCTCTGACAGGGGGCGGGGCTTAACTGCACTTAAAACAAGACTTAAAGTACCCGTGACATCAATGTTTTACAATAAATATGAATGTATTTTTGGAAAGATAACATTGATAACATATTGTAGAAAAAAATCATGTCTGAGATGAGCAGTTGTTGACATATTTGCCTGTGAAGAAACAGGAAGTGATGTCAAAGGGGAATGTCTGAATGTACACAGAGTGTTGCTAAAATGGCTAACAACACAGACTGTAGAGATGAATCTGACATTTCTTTAGAATATTTTAATTCTTATCATTGAGAGATGAGAAAGAGTTATAGTTCAAATAATATTGTTTCAGTAAACAAAAACCGGGAGTTTTCTTTCTCAAAGAGTTCCCCTTTGATGTCACTTCCTGTTTCACTTTAGCTGAGGCAAATACAAAAGAAAACATGCCAATTATGGAACACAATGGGTCAAAATCATATGTATTATGCCATGTTTATTAAATATAAATGTATTTTCTTTGACTTTTTGTATTTCGTGTATATGCATGTCACAGGCTTTTTAAAGCAACAATTTTATTTAAGCACCTTAGACAAGTGTTGGAATTAAATAGGTTAAAATTACGTCAGCACACAATCATGCAACATAAAAGAAAACACTGCATTTTATTGTGGTGGAATAAAAACATACAGAGGTTGTAACTCCCGTTCAGTTTACGGTCAATCACAGTCAGTCACCAATGTTATCCGGTTCATTTGAGCCATTCATGCTGCAAACCCCCAGCTGTCAAAACCTAWGGAGGTGTATTGCTCATATTTAATTGAAAGTGGCTGCCACAGTCAAGTTAAAAGAAAATACACAAAATGATATTAATTTAGCCAAATTTACTGGTTTTCAATGAAAATTTGACGTGATTCTTTCGCAGCACATATTCTGAYATTTCACTGCAATGTGTACTGCGGTGTATTTGTAATGTCTGATCAAAATATTAACAATTTTTATTTCTCAAGTTGAATTTAAAGACTCGGACCTGAAAGGAGGCGGGTGATCATTCCTTCAAGGAATATTCAGATTTTAAATCAAAAATAATTAAACTTATATAAGGATTTTCTTAAAATAACATAATTTAGTGTTTTAAAAACCATTTGATCAGAACAGGKTCAGCAGTGGCTTGTCGTGAGATCTAGACTGGATGGTGTTTATGTACCGAACGTCTCCACCCAGACCTCTGCTGCGTTCTGCTGCTGCACCTCCTCCCSGCCCTCAGAAACAGTGTTGCTATAGTAATTGTATCTAAGTGAATAACCATGGCAACCATAAAGAGGGTTGAAATAGCGGTAGCTGCTGGTTTCCAGTGCTGGAGATCAAACAGACCCGATACTGTCTGACCGACTACCACGGTGGACAGAAGCAACACGAAAGAGGGCACAGAAAGGCAGTCAGCGAGAAGAACGACACAAAGAGAAGCAGTGAATGAGCATAGAGAGAAAAACGTAGAGAGAGAAACGTAAAAAGAGAAACGTAAAAAGAGAAAAGGAGGCAGAGAAACGTTGAGAGAGAAACCTAGAGAGAGAGAAACGTAGAGAGAAATGTAAAGAGAGAAACAGAGAAAGAGAAACGTAGAGAGAGAAACAGAGAGAGAAACATAGAAAGACAAACGTACAGCGAGAAACGAGAGAGAAACAAAAAGAGAAACATACAGAGAGAAATGTAAAGAGAGAAACGTAGAGAGAGAAACGTAACAAGTGAAATGTAGAGAGAAAAACAGAGAGAGAAACGTACAGAGAGAAACGTACAGAGAGAAACAAGAGAGAAACGTAAAGAGAGAAAGGAAAGAGAAACATAGAGAAAAACGTAGAGAGAGATGTAGAGAGAGAAACCTAGAGAGAAACGTAGAGAGAAACATAAAGAGAGAAAGGAGAGAGAAACGTTGAGAGAGAAACATAAAGAGAGAAATGTAGAGAGAAACGTAAAGAGAGAAATGTGAGAGAAACATAGAGAGAAACGTAGAGAGAAACATTGAAAGAGGAACGCACAGAGAGAAACGTAGAGAGAGAAACATAGATAGAAACGTAGAGAGAGAAACGTAGAGAGAGAAACGTAGAGAGAGAAACGTAGAGAGAGAGAAACATAAAGAGAGAAACGTAGAGAGAGAGAAACATAAAGAGAGAAACGTAGAGAGAGAGAAACATAAAGAGAGAAAAGTAGAGAGAGACATAGGATGAAATAAATAAAAACACGGTAGGCCCTAAAGGCACCACCAGCCTCTGTAATAATGACCTGTCTGTGGGTTATGTAAGTGGAGCAGCACCTGGTGGAGACAAGCTGCTGCTTCAACATGCTCCTAATCAATACAATCAAGTTATAGCCAAGAAATAAGAAATAACTCCGTGTTTAGATGTTTAACAGAATTCAACATAATTATTGGTTTCACATAAAACACCAAAACATCTTCACATGCTGCTCTTTTTGTTTTATGACTTTCATCTGTGTTTTTGTTCAGATCCTTATCTTTTAAAAGGATCAAAGCCTCGCTGTAAACTAGCAGATGTGCAGCTGTTYTCAGCCACATCTTTCAGAGAATTTTCATCATTTATGGAGCTCATGCTGGTCCTTTTCCTTTATGTTAACATCTATACAGATGTTTAAATGGAGTGCTGTGTAGGATAGCAAAGAGGGACTCCTCCTATAAATTTAAAATGGCCCAAAACTTTGTCAGTGGTTTGTTGTTTACATTTTATCCAGCTGATGACCCAGTTAGTAAAGTTAAAGCTGCTGTATGTAGTTTCTTGAGTACCCAAAAACTTAGAAAATTTTGAACAGAAACAACCTTGTAGTCCCTCCCCCTGCTCTCAGCTCC
>NW_013952571.1:96393-97675 GCF_001266775.1 Austrofundulus limnaeus | reverse complement strand
TTTCAGAACAGGCTCCAATCGGGGAACTGGAAGTTTTACAGGAATATTTGATCCAGGAAAGGTAGCAGCTGGTTTATCCTCAGTCACTGCAGCTGCTTTTGAAACGAGAACGTGCGCGAGCGAATGCGCGCTGCGGGCAGTGACGTGGGGGATGGGCGTCAGAAGCTCGTTCACGAACAAACGTCTGTTTTCATTGGCTGTTAATTTTCGGGTAAGCCTGGATTTTTCTAAAGCCTGTRGTACCAYCGGGAAAAGCAAGAGGACTTTTTTTTCCTCCATAGCTTACCTGTCTAATATCAATCTGTCAGGAGATAGTGACAGAGTGAACAAATATGCTAAAAATATACTTTTTAGAAAAGTTACATACTGCACCTTTAATGTTTGCAACAGGCTACAAGAGTTAGCATGTTAGCATCTGAAAATATGCTGAGTTTTCATTTATTTGCATCTGACTTTACATTGTTCCAGTTGCAACAAAAACACTAGTATTTTCTACTGGTGGTGCCCAGTGACCAAACTAACCACTGTCAGCAAAAATAAGCCAAAAACAACAACTGTTTCTGCATAAATAAACAGCTGTTAATGGCACTAACAATGGTTGGAAAGTACAGTATTATGGGACCGGATACTGAGATACTATGGCAAATGTTAAAACAAAAATGTGATGACTGAAGCTACCACATTTTTTCATGCACAAGTCCGCCATGTTGGATTTTGAGGTCAGGGTTCTTCAGGAATCTCTAACAATCAAAGTCARAATTCCAACCTAGAGGAATGTTCCAGTTGATTTATTTTATTAGTTTAAACTCAAAATGGRGAACTGAGAAAAAAATAGAACACAGCATTACACAGCCTACTGCAGGTTTAGCTAATTATCTAAAATCAGTTTGTTGGGTCTTCATCAGTCATTTAGAACCATAAAGAAGGATATCTGTGCAGTMCTGGATGATGATCTCTGGGGGAATKGTTGAGTTTTCTGATGAAGGATCAAAGTTGTTCTGAAATATAAGAGTCAATCGTTTTCATATGTTTCCTCTGGCAGTAAGGTTTAGATTGGTTTAACAGGTGTTACATATGTCATCATTTTTATTGACACCTAGTTACCTAACATTTGCCTCACTTGTTCTAGTCCAGAATTTTAGTCACTAACATGTTTTAAACACAATTTTATATTCCCACTAAAAAAACTGTTGATGATAATCAAATTGCTCTTAAGTTCTCTTAAACATTTAAGACATAATATAAAGACATAATACAAAAGACTTAAGACATAATACAAAAG
>NW_013952571.1:94324-96019 GCF_001266775.1 Austrofundulus limnaeus | reverse complement strand
TCTCTCTCTCTCTCTCTCTCTCTCTCTCTCTCTCTCTCTCTCTCACTTTCTCTCTCTCTCACACTCACTCTCTCTCTCTTTCTCCTGCCAGCAAATCTTTGTCCATCTGAAGATTTCTCTGTGCCTCAACATAAACAGCTCCTCCTCTTTCCTCCAACTCAGAGGAGCATCAGGGACAAAGATTGCACCTGCAGACCTGCAGACCTGCCTCTGTCTGATTAGGTACAAAACAGAGGTTTATTTTGAGTTGGTTGTCTTTGTACTTCATCTGTAATTAATTGATTTTACTCCTTAATGAATGTTTTGATTGGGTGACTTGTTTTCCTAAACTGAATAAACAGCTGTTCCTGTTTGTGTGTASAACAGACTACAACACACATGCAAGACCAGCCAGAACCTAAGGAACCTGAATGATCAGGACTAAGACTGCTGTTTACTTATATCTATCAATCAATCCATCCATCTTCTTTTGCTTATCCAAGGTCGTGTTGCGGGGACAGTTCACTTGTGTTCTAGTCCTTATTTAAAATACTTTTAGTATTGTCATATCTATAAAATACTTACTAGTAGACAATATATGATGTAAGCATCAAAAGAGTAATTTATAAATAAATTATGTGATGCATTTTTATATGGTTTGATTAGTGGGTCTCTGGAGGGGCTCTGTAGCTCTCCTGCAGGACAAGTTCTTTAAAAAACACATTTCACCAGAGGATTTTATTTATGAGGTCATTCTGATTTCACAGAGAGCCCACAACTGTCTCGTGTCCAAGGAAACCCAGGTCTGCCTGTCTGTATGTCTGTTGTCAAGGCAACGAAGTGTGTGCGTGTGTGTGTGTGTGTGTGGGGGGGGGGGTGTTCTTGAGAAGAAAATACAGACGAGGCTGAGAGGATGTGGAGCCCACAGACAAGCAGACAAAAGGCAAAGGTACCTGATAACTTACCTAAAACTTTTGATTTGGCACGTAGGTGATTAATTTGATGAATGMCACCGGTCAGTCCAGAGTTTTTTGTACAGACACCTGAAACAACATTTGTTGTGACTTGGCGCTGTATAAATAAACTGTATTGAATTGTGATTATTTTTCCCCCAGTATCACCCAACTCCATCGTAAGGTCATTAAAAGGGTATTTCCAACCAGTAAGATCTTATTTGTTTATAACTTTCACGTATAACCCAACTTCCAAATGTCTAAAATCTCTTTACCTTTTTTTGAGTTTCCAAACTTCTCAGCTTCCACCACACTAAATACCATTGACCGAGGCTTGTGACCACAAATATGAGTAGTTAAAGTAAACAAAACTTACTGATAATCTAGTTAAAGAGGAGCGTAATACAACACAACCTTAATAGCTAATACACTATCTTTAATCATGTATTGCTGTATTTTATTTAAAATAATTATGTCAAAAATATGCTGTTACCAATATTTTATATTTAATTTGATTTCAGATTATTTGAGGACTCTCACTTGATGTTTTCAGGATCCAAAATGGTGTCTCAAACTTAACTTTGGAAACTACTGCTTTATTGACTTTAAAGGTTTAATTTAAAAACCATCGTCATCATCAGCACTATTCTGTAGGAGTTTTACATCTACATCCTTCTCATAACTTAGTTATGAGGAA
Source organism: Austrofundulus limnaeus (assembly GCF_001266775.1). Lineage (NCBI taxonomy): Eukaryota > Metazoa > Chordata > Actinopteri > Cyprinodontiformes > Rivulidae > Austrofundulus > Austrofundulus limnaeus. The sequence goes on along the minus strand of NW_013952571.1, from coordinate 94,390 downwards.
TTGAGAGTTCTTTAATGCCAACACATTCTCACTCCCGAGTCGTCACATATTGACGTTTTTCAAAGG
>NW_013952571.1:90427-92491 GCF_001266775.1 Austrofundulus limnaeus | reverse complement strand
GGTAAGTTTTTTAATAGGCAATAGGTAGGATACCTTTGATGTGTGTGAATCTAAAGCATTCTGTCACATAACCTACAGAAGATCTGTATTTCTACTCAGATTTACCAAATAATWTTAGAAACTTGATGTTTGTCTTTAGTAAGACAACATCACCCTCTTGTGGAGCTTTTATGTAAAACAAAAACACTGCATGAAGACAAGACAKTCATGAAGCCTTCATGGAAAATGTGAAAACAGAACTTTTTTTATTTGAGTCACTGACTCCCAGGCAGACAGAGGTTCACAGGWCCTGAGCGATCATTTCTGTCAGTGTTGGGTTCTGACCTGTTCTAGAGAGGCAAAGAGCAGCAGTTACAGCCTCTGACATCRATGACACAGTTAAAAACACTCCATATATTAAGGTGTGCAGAGGTGACATTTGGACCAGTACAATGGATGCTGCTCCTGCAGAGGTGTTTGGCTCCTACAGCAGGCAGAGTGTTCTGACAGATGGAGTCACTGTCGGACCAAGCAGCCATCCAGCCCTTATCTTTACCCACTTCTTCCTTTCAGGGTCACTGGTGCCCATATCCAACAGTCACAATGCGAGGGGAGGGGTACACCCTGGACAGGTCGCAAGTCCATCACAGGGACACAKAGACAAACAACCATTCACTCTCTCACTCACACTTAGAGACAATTTAGAGTTACCAATTAACCTAACAGTCATGTTTTTGGTCTGTAGGAGGAGTACCCAGAGAGAACCCATGCAGTCACAGAGAGAACATGCAAACTCTACCCAGAAATGTCCCTGGGTTGGGATCCGATCCRGTGACCTTCTTGTTGAGAGACAACAACACTAAAAACTGAGCCACCGTGATGCTGGACAAAACAGCAGTCCTAATATTAACAGAAGTGGTTCACRGGCTGAATGTGAGCCTTTTTACTTATTTTTTAAGACCTCATGAAACTTTCAGTCTTAAACGGATTTGTCTAAATTTAACAATAAAATTTATAAATAAGGGTCATATTGAGCTGTTCAGATGCTTCTGTGGTAAACCATGACTACAGAGGCCAACCAGCAGGTTAAGTCGGCTCAGAGGTCCTGTCCTGTGTGCCCATGCCGGTTTTCATTAGTTTGGATCAATCAGTGGCCACAAACATGCATCTGTAATGATTTGACAAGTTATGAAATGATGTATATTTGTCAGTTCATCATGTGACCTCAAAACAATAGGCCSCTATGCCCCTGGGCAGCCCAGGTAAGCCCGTGTGTTACGGTGGCCCAGGGCGTGGGGTGGGGGTAGCAGTAAGCAGCTGTTTGACTGGAAATAAGAATAATATTGGACTGAATTTGTATTGCACTTTACAGTTTTCAATCTCAGAGTGAAACAAAAATAAAAACATATAAAAAAAGAGCAAGACCTAAAAKTATCACAATTAAAAACATTTTAATCTAGAGTATTATTCAAGACCACTTAACCCAAGACCAGGTCAAGACTAAGACCACAGTGTATCGAGACCGAAACAAGACCAAGACTTTTAGGGCCTGGACCAAATCAAGACTTAAGAGAGGGCAAGACCAAGTCAAGACCATGACCGGGAAATAAGTGGAAACAAGTCCTAAAACAAACAGCATTCTTTACACAGGTAGCTAATCTAATATATAGCTAATATTGACTAAATGTCTTTGTGAGAGAGCTGGGTAAAGAATTTTGGAACAGAGGCAGATTGCTAAAGATAGCTAGCTAGCTTTGCTAACATCACACATAACTTACCTTCCTTTGGGCTTTCTTTTCTAAGTGACGATAATATTTGACAAATTAATGGCATAAATTTATAATTACCAATGAGTCACACTTCAATTTGAACACTTAACATCCAATGAAAGCAAAGATGTTAACAAACTGGGAAATATTCTGGTAATTTAGTGATATTTCCACAGTTGTGGTCTTGACTGGTCTTGAAATAAAATCTTGAGTCCTCAATGTCCAAGACTTGGGTTGGGTATTGAAAGGGTTTAATTTGATACCAGTGTTAAATCGATACTTTCAAAACGGTACCGGTTCCTAAACGGCATTTAAA
>NW_013952571.1:86421-89780 GCF_001266775.1 Austrofundulus limnaeus | reverse complement strand
ACATACATACATACATACATACATACATACATACATACATACATACATACATACATATATATATATAAACAAACACCATTATGTCATCTTAGCAAGATTTGATACAAGGTCAAGGGAAAACACAAAGATAAACACAAGTGATATCTAAGAATGACTGTTGTTGTTAGCAGATCTTGTTCTGACTTTAATCATTCTCCCTGTAGATGAACAGTGTCGTGTTCTTTGTTCGGTTCTTCAGAGCTTTGTCAGCGACTGGACCCTTCTCGTCTGCCCGCGTCTTCTCACCGCTGCTTGCTGCTTGCTGCTTGCTGCTTGCTGCTGGGTTGATGAAAATCAGAGAGCGTCTGCCTGTAAGCTGCTGGATGTTAAAAACCTCTTCAGCTAACACTTGAATGAAGAAAAGACGATATCTTCAGCTTTGGACAAGGTTTATTCAGCGAGAGAGATGAGAACAGGTCCAAACAGCGTGATGGTAAAATGGACTCTACCCAAAGGGCGCGCACCCGCCCTGAAGCGCGCTCCCGTGTCTTAAAGGCACGGTACATAAATACACCACAACAGCATGTCATGAGAATCTAGGTCATTAAAGATGTCATGAATTACTGGCTTGAACATAAAAGTATTAGTTCCATTACAGTGATCTTACCGTTTGGACTTTACTTTTTTATTTATTCAAGTATTTTTCATTTATTTACTATCACGAATGATGCTGTTTAGCTAAGTGCTTGTGTAACCGTGGGCGGCCAGTTTTTTGGAAACCTTCAGTGTTCTGCTCAGCTTTGTCTCCTTCACCTCTCTCCAGTAAGTGTTTACAAGTTCTGTCTTTTTCAAAAAGGCAGTTTTATTTCACCACGTTGTATTGCGCCGYGCGCTTGTATTCCTAAACAAAAGCAGCTCTCYCTAGGAGGAAATTTGCTGTCAGTTAATCCATGAGTTAATCCACGGGCAGAATTCTGCTGACATTAAAATTRTAAGCGTGCTGTACTCGCTTCTACCCAAACCACCGGAGAGGAGGTTCTGAAACAGCGCAGCTGTGGAGCRCGCTTGGAGAGGTGCATTGGGCCGAGACCAAGCCGAGTCGAACAAGAGCATCTGTGGAGATTGTGTGTCGAGGCCGTCACTGTTAACAGTGARCACCAAAGGGCGCAAATTAACAGCTATTTGAGGCACCGAAATAAGGCACCAAAGTTAGRGTTGCGTTTTGGTCTGTGTGCTACCAYTGATGTTCGCCCCGAGTTTCGGTACCCAACTCTATTCAAGACTGAGACAAATCTGAGTCCAAATGCAATTGAGCCTGAGACAAGACCAAGACTATCAAAATGTRGTCTTAAGGCTGATCTTAAGGCCAAGACTAATCTTGAGACTACCACACTAGTTTAAACACTAAAATCTCTTAAAAAGGAAGGTCTTCAGTCATCTGAAAACTCTTTGTAGTGAGAAATGGTCCTGCATTGTTTTATACAGTGTATGTAAACATATGATTTCTGTTGTATATTTGCATCCAAGCCTTTTCCACCATTAGATGTAATTCTCAGGTAGCTATTAGTAAGATTAAGCTGTATCCACAGGCCTTACTGCCTGTTTCCTAGCAGCACAACATCCTGTATGTGATAAAGTACTGCRGCCTCTCCAGACACCATAACTCAATAAAACAAACACTAATTCTGTTTGTGTTTGATAAATGCCTGAAGAATATGTTCTAACTGGAAAAGAATGGCTCAGAACATCAACCTACTAATCTGAGAACATCTAAAAGTAAAGAAGCAATATTAAAATACTTTTTATATTAAAAATGATAAATGAGGGCAAAATATGTGCATGTAAACACAAACATACAGTTACTGTACATAGACGCAATCCTAATTTTTGACAATCAGGAACTAAAGGAGACTGTCGTGCACTTTTCTATGACCATAAATAWTGTGACCATTGTGAAGCTGCCTAAACAAAGCTCCACCCATTTGCACCTAGATACTCCCTGGAGTTTAGATCCCAGCTGAGCTGCTGCCGCACAGAGTACTCCTCCCCCACACAGCTCCCCCATGCCAGCAAAACATATCTTAAAAATGGTGGATGTTCATGATTTTGAAGAAAATTATGTGTTTAATTGAATTTTAGATTCAGTCTTATATTTTTTATCATYTGTGATTGGTTGCAGTTATTTACTTTGTCTTTTAATATGTGTCTCCCTTCAGCAGCATCAGTGCTGACGTAAGAGGTACTATGCCAAGGAGTGCCTGAAGACAAAATGGGCTTTTTAGATCTGAGAATGAACATTTGAATGAAAACTGGATTGGGTTTTTTGGGCATTATTTGGGTTTGAAATTTTTTGAGTACTTTATAACAATTTAATTACAAAACATAGCTTCATAATGATCTGTATTTATTGTTTCTTTGCTAAAAGCAGTCTAACACTGATGTCTGAGAAGATGACTGGGARATACTGTATATTACCAAGCTGAAACGTCATGTAAGAGCCTCTGTACTTGTTTCCGTTTTTCAGAAAATGTACTTTCCGGGTCCGACGTGGGATCATTTCTGTAAGGTTCAACAGTTGCCATTTTTTCCAAAACTGATATTATATAACGTCGCTTATATTTTTACAACAAAATACAATGCTCCGAAAGGTTGCAAATGGCATAAAGCATTGTTGTGAAGATCTGCTTAAGTGGAAGTGTCAGAAATGGTAGGAGGTTCTTACCGATCCTATTTGTTGTTTTATACACAAGTAAAAAGTCCTTTTAATCTGGGTCTGTACAGACTTAGGAACAAGTGTAATGTGTTAACATTTCCTAGTACTTGAGAATCAGTGTTTCCAGATATACAAATTGTTTTAGGATCTATATGTACTGTATTCATGTGAACTCCCACATGGATCCTGGACTAATCCAACCAAMCAGATTGTGTGCTCAGCAGGTGCACTAACCCCCTCCTTCCTATGTTTATGTTCAAAAACCAACTGTAGATCACCTACATATTTATCATAGCTTACATTATGTTCTTGAATGACACAAAACTGGACCAAGAACTGAGCCTTGAGGTACACTATAAGCAACAGGCTGTCAGAATTAAAACAGACCTGTCTATTTCTAATATAATGTACCTGTAACTTATATAAGATGTTTCCACGACATACAACATACTGTATATTGTACTCTACATAAATTCTTCAGTGACAAAAACATATGTAAAAATGACATGTATATAATTAGTTTTGTTTTCCAAATATTATTTTAAATATTTYATTGGGTTCCAGATGTGAAAACCCTGAGTCTAAATAAAAACAAGTCTTTTGACACATTAATTCCAATCTCCCTGTAACTGTTAACTATAATAAAGTATTTTTATGACATACTGTT
>NW_013952571.1:82022-85161 GCF_001266775.1 Austrofundulus limnaeus | reverse complement strand
CTGACACGATGAGTCACATCACTGCTGCCAAACTACAGAAGCCTGACTGGGTCAACACCACACCTAACCTACAAAACCACTCAGAACCAGTACAACTCTGCTCCGTTCAGTGTGGCACAATCATTTTTGTAAATGTCTTTTTGTAGAAAATGAAGAAATATATACAATAAATATATTAAATATATTATTGTTTATAAAGACACAGGGTAGTGTAATCTAATCAGATTAAAGATYCAGAGCTGTACAGCTTAAACAACAGCGGACACCACAAAACAGAACAACAGAAGAAAGTTTTATATGAAGAGTCAACATAAAGACAGGTCACAGCAGCACGATGAGGCCTATAGGAACAAAACCAGCATGTAGGAAAGATGGACAGATCCACAGGACAGAACCACAGGACAGAACCACAGGACAGGTCCACAGAGCAGCAGTAGACCTGATAAGAGGCGTGAGATACACTGCACCGCCCCACCTAACAACAAGGGACGCTGTAGCAGTGCAGTTAGATGTTCAGTCAAATGACAAATTCAGACAATCATTGCAGCCTCTGTTTAACTGCTGTTTGATTCACAGCAGCCACCTCCATCACAAGAGTTTATGGTAATAGTCAATTATGCTAAAGATAAGGGCCTCCCAGTACTCATTGGCTGTAATGTGTGCTAGGGGAGCTCTGATATTAACCCTAGAGTCAGATATCTGATAGAATACTTACTGACAGAAGACCTGCTTGTATTAAATCAGGTCAACGTACCTACAGTCCAAACTGTTAATAGGGAGGAGGTCATTGATATACAGTAACAGTCGGGTCAAAATATGTGACTGGCAGATGTCCCCAGAGGAAACTATGTCAAACCAACAACAAATTCAGTTTAAGCTGAAGATGGGGAAGCCACACCCAGTCACTTACAGAAACACAAAAAACACTGACTGGAATCTGTTGATCAGCAGTTTATCCCAGTTGATGGGAGAACTGCCAGGTTGAAAACTGTACAAGACATTGAGACGAAGGTCACAAGCATGACTGATGCTGTGCAAACTGAGCCTGCCTGGAGAAAGTCTGGAGGCCTTCAAAGCAGCCAAGGACTCCAGATTTTTCTGGGCTCCGCAAGACAGTAAACCCTAATTTACATTACATGCATTCCGGTTCCGCTCCACTCCAGTCCGACCTCCGCAGCATTGTAATCAATGAGAGTATTTACACTGGCTCCACATGGCTGCGGTGAGCGGCAGTGGCGGACGGCGATCCGTCAAAATTAGGTCCGATCCTATTTCTGCCGGACGCCAGAGCTGCGCCAGAGTCAATTTTTAAAGATTACGTCATACCAACAGGAAGAGGAATGAGCACAAAATCCATATTTTCAAAATAAGACACTATTAGGTGAAATATTTTGTCGGTATAATGTCGAAATCCCAGCTATATTAATCAATACATGGATACTATATAAATGCTGTCAGAATGTATCGTTCTGTTTGGGAAGCAGATGGAAACGTAGCATGAAGATATGTGTACACACATGGATTTTATTTTGAAATCAGAAGTTTCAAAAAGACGACAGCGAGACAGTTTCAACCATAGATATCAAAAGCCTTTATGAGCTGTGTTTAGAGTTCGTCTTTCACAGAATTAATTATTTTTTGCTCTGACTTCCACATCATTGGATTTATCATGCAATCTCCTTCCTCCACACGCTCCATCCTCTGTGTCGCACCGGAGCTGAGCGGAGCGGAGGCTGTATAAATTGGRGCACAAACGAACAACTGCGACCTGCGCACCGCAGCACAGCGGAGCGGAGACGCATGTAGTGTAAATCCAGGGTAAGATGTAAATGGCAAAGATACAGATCSAAACCAAGTAAAACAAGGTGGGAACAGTATGCACAGTCCTGCAATCACTACAAAAGTGTTTTAAGGGAGTATAAGAGACTTTCTTTGATAAATTTTGTGAAGATGTTAAAGGGCCTAGTGCCTCTTCTAAGCTTTACAAACTTCTCATAAAGGATCCAGTCAACCATCTATCCKTCATTGTTCCACCGGAAGGATTGCCAGTCACACAAAGTGTGTTTCAGCATCTTCTCCAGGTACACGTTCCTGGGGCAGAAGAGACTTCACAGCCTGTCACAGTCACCAACTCCAATCTAACAGAGGATAACTAAAGCAGAGCTGCAAGTATCACTACAAATGGCTAAGTAAAATATTTCTATAATTCTATAATTTTGTTAATTCAAAATAATCTACAATTATTTTTTCAATTAGTCGATTAGTCAACAGTTGTTTTTTGTCACGTCCATCTATGTTCCCTGTGGGCGCACCTGTTCAGCTGCACATCTCATCTCGCCTGCTCCCACCTGAGAATATCCAACCCATTCTCACTCCCAACTCGTCACATAGTGACGTTTGGCAAGGTTCCCTCTACGTCCGATTTTGACCCGCAGGGTACCCCCCTCACGTCAGTTACTGACGAGATGGGGCGGAAGCTGTTGTTATATTTTCAGAAAGTGTATAAAATGCGCAAAAACGACCGTTCCAAAGTCTGAAATCACCTTTGTTGACTTTAGACATCCTGTCCCTGACCGTAGTAGCTAAAATTAACCATTTTTAGAAAAATTACGAAATTCACGTGAAGATGTTCTGAAGCGTAAAATGACCTAATATTCACCATGGCCATCCTACCCCTGATCCCAGTCCCTAAACTTAACCATTAATCCTGATCCCTAATGTTAACCTCAGACCCCCGACGCAAAGCCCCCTGGTGGCGCAACCCGGAAAATCCGCGGGCGTCAAAGAGTGACGCGAGGGGGGTACCTGTTGCGTCAAAATGAGACGCAGAGGGAACGTTACTTTAAGCGTCAATATGTGACGACTTGGGAGTGAGAATGTGTAGGAATATCACCTGTACTCTAGACTTTACCTTTTTATTATCTTAAGCAACTTCAGTAGAAAACAGAACTGAATGTTTGTTTAGTTTCTTCATCATCAGTGACCTTTTTAATAGAAGRGAAGAAGAAAGACAAGATTGAAAGAGAGATTAGATATGTGAAATATAAACCAAGACAACACACCCGACATCTGTCAGCACACCTGCAAAAATAGAGAAAACAAAAGCACAGCAACAAATAAAATGTGTACATCATAATAA
>NW_013952571.1:80764-82012 GCF_001266775.1 Austrofundulus limnaeus | reverse complement strand
GCACACCTGCAAAAATAGAGAAAACAAAAGCACAGCAACAAATAAAATGTGTACATCATAATAATTGCCCCCCACTGACCCTGGTAGGCACCCCCGCTCCCTGAGACCCACCCAGGGAGTGAGACCCCAATACCTCTTCCTCAGGACAGACTGCCAGGCCCGGGGAGCCCTAGACCACGGCCGAGCAGAGCCCAGAGGACTGCCAGAAACCAGGACCAAGAGTCCACCCACCCCAGAGCCGTCCAAACCCCCAAGACCCAACCCCCAGCACCATAGCCAGCCCRCAACCCAAGGAAGCCACTGAACCGAGGTAAGGAAGATTCAGCCGAGAGTGCCCACCCAGCCGCAGACAGYGCAAGGAGGCCACCGAAAGCGAACCCCTGCCACAACAAAGGAGCCAACCAACTGACCCAGCACAGCCCTGAGCTGCCAACATAGGCCATCTACCCCACCCCCACCCCAGAAGAAATACTACACCGACCCCAACATTCAGACACCTCTCAGAACATACATCACACTAGACACCCAGGCTAAGTCGACATGCCCCCTCTCGCAGGCCACTGGCCCCACCCCCAGCCAATCCAACCCCCCAGCCCCCAAGAGCCATAGCCTACCAGCGCACCGAAGGCCCCCAGCCCCCAGCCGAGCACCAGAGTGCAAATTGGCCCAGAGCCCCAGCAACATGCCTGCCASGGCCCAAATCCCCGGCCCCACCAGAACCACAGCCCAGAACCCCAGGCCCTCTGTGCCCACCCCGAACCCAACCCAGCACAGCCCATTTACCAGGTCAGTGACCCATGACCGCCGCTACAGACCACCTGAGGACCCGCATGCAGCCACCAGAAGCCATCCCCCAGAATCACCAAGGTGGCCCAGCCCCCGAAGACCCCCCCGACACCCCGATCCACGATACCACCCCCCACATCAGCCCAATGACCCACAAGGCCCGATCCAAGGACTCCCATCCCCACTATGTGGTTAAGCCGATGAAAGGAGCCAGAGGCTGTTTCAAGACTAATATGATCCAACAAAAGATTTCTATACTGGTTAATATTAATAGCATTTTTTTTTTCATATGAGATGTGTTTTTCTCTAAAGTGACATCATCTAAGTTACCCAATAAGTAAACAGACAGAGAGCGGAATATTACATTTCAGACATTTAGATAAGTCTTCACAAACCCTGCCCCAGAACCTCTGAACAGGTGGACAGAACCAGAATGCATGCATTTAATTGTCAGGTATATTG
>NW_013952571.1:75785-80342 GCF_001266775.1 Austrofundulus limnaeus | reverse complement strand
GATTTAATTTGTTGATATTCTAAAAAAAATTCTTGTCAATGCCATATTGTATTACCGTATTAACCTATTAAATGGAATAAAGTCTGCACCTTCAAATATATGTTCCAATTGTTCAACTCCTTTACAACTCCAACCTGGGAAGTTTAACATATTATTTTGTTGCAAGATGTCAGGATTGTTCCAGATGGGTGTTTGTCTACATGGGATTAGTGAAGACGAGCTGATATTAATGCTTTAAAAGCAATCATGTTATTTTATGTTTGTGCTAATGAATGGAAGATCTGAAATCCTAATGTTATGGCTTAATGTCTATTCTATATCTAGCCAAGATTCATCTAGTGGGCCAGGATTTAACCATTTTGAGATGTATTGTAGCCTGTTGGCTAAAAAGTAGTTATAGAAGTTGGGAAGCTCGAGCCCACCCATATATTTAGAATTCTGTAGTGTTTGTATGCTAATACGTGGAGTTTTGTTTTTCCAAAGTAATTTAGAGATGAAGGAGTCCAGGGATTTAAACCAGTCAGGTGATAGTTTATAAGGTATCATTGAGAATAAGTAATTTATTCTCGGTAACATCATCATTTTAACTGAAGCAACTCTTCCTATAAGTGATATGGGTAGAGATTTCCATCTAGTTAGATCATCTTCAATTTTCTTTAAAAGTGGGAAGTGGTTTAATTTTATTAAATCTTCCAATGAAGGAGAAATATTAATACCCAAATATATTACCTGACTGCAGTTGTGTATTAAGAGAGTTGCTAAAAACACAGTTAATTGGAAGAACTGTAGATCTTAACCAATTTATAGAGCAGTCAGAAACTTTTGAAAAAGAGTTTATTAATTCAATCACTTTAGATAGGGAGTTCTAGACTTTACCTTAATATAAGTTTCCAAAGCAAATTAAAATAATCACCCATGAAACCAGAGTTGTAAAGTAACTAAGTACAAATACTTTGTTACCGTAAAGATTTTGGGTATCTGTTCTCTACTTGAGTAATTATTTTTCAGCCTACTTTGTAATTCTGCTTCTTATATTTTCACACAATTATCTGTACTTTCTACTTCTTACATTTTTAAACAAGGTATGAAGTAGAAAGTCGTTACTCCTATTTCATTTTGGCTCATTATTGTTAAAAAAATACTATCCTGATAAACTGTGCCTCCTGGAAAAAGTGAATTTGATTGTAGTTGGATGAGAAGTATAAATACATAACATTCTGACACCAAATTATACATAATCCATCACAGCTGCACACCTTTAGAAAAAAAAAAAGTTTTTTGGAAAGTTCGCCTCCCAATAAATGTCATTTTTAAAAACCTAACCACTCATTTTTACTCAATACTTTTACTTTTAATACTTAAGCACATTTTATGTCAGAAATGTACTTTTGATTCTTAAGTACAAAAAAATCAGATACTTTAAGACTTTTACTCAAGTAATATTCTTGGAGGAGACTTTAAATTGAAGTAATTTCATGATAAGATACATGTACTTTTACTCTTACTTACTTACTTTTATACTTTGAGGTACTTTATACTGTCTGCATGAAACATGTGAATTTGAATCAGACTTTAAATGTGTTGGGACGTATTCACATACCTTTTCACTGGAAGAATAACTTCACAGTTAAAATGTTACACATAAAAAAACATTAATACTTCAGGTTTAGCTCCAGTATCAGCACTTGTAGTCGCATTTTATTTAACATCTTATTGCAGCATGAATTTCATCAGCTAAGTTGCTAAACTTACATTTAAAAACTAATTATTTGGTCTGTGATGAATTTCCAAACTACGCCGACTTGGTAAAAAAAAAGAAAAAACTCCACAGTCTTCATTTCTCTGTTGCTGTCAGCGCATTGAATCCTGGGATATCCTCGGCCAGTAAGGATACTCGGATGCATCCTTGATTTTTGACATTTTGTGGGTCGCATTCCAAGGCCGGATGAGGAGGAGCCTTTGAGTTGGAACAGCACCCTCTGCGGCGCAGAGATGTCTGCGGTTGACATATGCGCACTGCTGAAGATGCCTGAACTGAGGCACAGCTTGATTTGTCCACGGCTTCCTCTGTGGTTTGCAGGCTGGCRCTGCTTTTTCTTTAGTAAACAAAGCAACTACAAACAATAGAAGTGATTCTGCCCCCAGCAGTTTATAGATTGCATTGMAGTTACAAATGAACATTTATGTGGGTAAATAATATGACGCATCAACATTAAAATGTTGCATAGGCTTATTTTTATAATCAACATAGTTGATTATTTTGACTAATTGTTACAGCTCTACAGTATTTAGCCGCTCAAAATCTCACTCCAAGCTCAGATCAAAACGTAAGAGCCTGGCCTTGTTTTACATGCAAAATATTTGATACAACATATTTTAAACTCACCCAGGTGAGGCTGTGCAGGTAGAGAAAATGCAGCTAACAGTAACTTTCAAGGGTAGTGCCTCTTCGTGGATGCAGGACCTGGGGCACCTGTTCTCCCACGTTTCCTTGTTTTTGTTTTGTCTCTCTTGAATGAGTTGTTCCGAACTGTAATTTCCCTCTGGGATCAATCAAGTACTTTTGAATTTGAATTGAATTTAATTAAACTTGAAGCCAGGGTCTCTTAAATGTGTCCAGGAGGTCCAGGAGTTCACATAATTATTTTTAATTCAACTTGAACGGTGGAGGTTTAGCTAACAGCTAGCTAACAGCTGACAAGATGAGACATGTCTGCTGAGCTTCTGCTCTGGCAGAAGCGGTGGATCGAGTAGGTGGAGTTTAAACACAATCTCTATGGTTTACTTAACAGGAACACTCACTTCTAGCCAGATCACATATCGGCTGACCAGGGAGGAACAGAAATAGCTGCAGCAAGCTGACGGTGCTTTTTTAATTCGCATTTTTATGGTCAATCAAATTTTTTTTGCTTGTTGTGGCAAACATTTTGATTAGTTTTGCACATTTTGCTGAATCCACTTGGAGGCATTTTTGCCAGAGATTTAATTGGATTAGATTAATGTCCAAGAAAATCAACCAATGGGCTGACGTGATCGACAAAAATTATTGATAGTTTTTTGATTCATGACCGTCCTGGGTGGCCCATAAATATGCTTCATACCCCAGAGGTCCAGTCCAACCCTGAGTTTAACACATCAAAAGACTGAGGACAGTTGGGCTCAAACCACCAACTGGTTTTAYGATTTGCTTCATTTCCTGAGACACAAACATGCTGCAGGACAAAAACCTGATCAAACAAATGTGTCTCCTTCTGTACTGGACACAAGTGATGTCTTTGTCCCCCGGTGGCCACTGCCTAACCCTGAACACTGCCTTCCATTCAGACTTCTTACAAACAAACAAGACAAGTCTTCACTTTGCAGAGGATTCTATCCATGTGTTGAACTTGGTGTGTCCTGCTTGTCCTCCTTTACGCAGACAACACTAAAATAGACTCTTGTAGTGAGTTTATATACCACAGTGCAGGCATGTCATCAGTGTGAGACATGCTCACAGGCCTGTGCTGGAGGACAGGCTAAATATTCTCCATGACTGTGACCACCAACTGGCAGTCCACAGGTCAGTTCTGGCCTGAGAGCTCATTGCAGCTAATAAGTTAATAACTAAAAAACGTCTGAATAAAAGTAGAAAATATCTCAAATGAAAAGGCTCTTCACTTTCAGCTTCAAACAGAAGAAATCTGAGCTCAGATGCTATGAGTCTATGAGAGTTTGGATGTGTGGAAACAAATTATGTACAGTGAAACACACTGGGTAAAAGAACACAACATCCACATGTTGTGTAAAGTGTGTGGGAGTAAAAAAAACTTTACCAGCTGATGAGCTTGAGTGCGTCACACTCCAGATTAAATATTTGGTGAGAAAATATCAATAAACAGTAGCTGAAAGTGGCAAATCATCCTGAAAGCTAAAATGAGCAAATCCATATCTTCACTCAAACTAGCAGATAAAACCTAAAATGAGCAAAAACCAAAGCTAACAAATCATCAGCTATGAAATCATCAAAATGAACAAAGATGGATCACAAAAAACTAAACTTAGAAAAACAGTTACTTAAAGCTAAAATGAGTAAAATCATAGCTAAATGTTAAAATTCCTGAAATAGTAGCTAAAGGCTAACATTAATCCAACAGTTGCCAAAAGCAAAATAGAACATGAGGAAATAACAACTGAGCCACCATAATGAAGCTGATTTCAGAAAGAAGAATGACTTTGAGGCAATTAAAGAGAACTTGTGTATGTAACGTGTATTTACGAGGATTTCTTTTTAACCCTCCTTTTCACTTTGTATTCTGTATACACCATTTGTCCAGGTCAAAATGACCCGGCTTCACTAAACCCCCAATATAAATATCTTAACTGAGTTTTAATTTTAAAAATTCTAGTTTTGCCTGAAAGAACAACTTGCCATTCACCACAAACTTGAGTGAAAGCCTGAATTTYCCCTTTTCACATAGCAGAAGGACTGCATTTATAGGCAGCATCTGTGATTTCCCTTTGGGTTCAATAAAGTATTTTGAATTGAACTGAATTGAATTCATTCAGGAGACACCACTC
>NW_013952571.1:69497-71671 GCF_001266775.1 Austrofundulus limnaeus | reverse complement strand
TTATTATCTTATTTATTTTCTTTTTTTGTACAGAGTTATTTTGTGTAGTGGTGCACAATATTTGTATACTGTAGAAGTAGAAGAAATGTGGATTGTATTCTTCCCCATCTTCTTCTTCTTCTAAAACCTCCTCCTCTTCCAAATCAGAGTTATCTTGCTGGTCATTTGAAAAAATCTTTTCTAGGACCTGTTCAGCAGTGAAACGCTGCACTCATGGCTTCAGCAGAGAGGTAYTGTCATCTGTTGCACCTTTACTGATAGTGAACCTGTACTTATAATCCCCATTCTTTTTGTCCTCTGTAGGATGACAAAAAGGCACTTAGGTGGCAATATTGCTGTATTTCAATCATGAAATTCTATATGTTCCTGCATTCCTAGACAGCTTCATCTATAGTTCTACCACCTTGGCTGCCAAATCCTAGCAGTGTACAGGTAGTGTATTCTGCTCGAGAAAACCACATCTTGTCATGTTTTTGTCTGCTACTGATAAATCCTAACAAGTAAAGCTAAAGTATTTTTTACATATTTGTGGTGTGTAATTGTCTCTGTCAAAATGACTCGAAGACAATATTTGTAACTTTTTTTGAACAGTTTACATGGGATTATAAAAAAATGTAACATTTTCATTTTTCTAATGCTGGGATCAATTTAGAAAAGTCATCATATTTACAAGTAGAAAAAATATAATAGAGTTTTTTTTTTTCTGTTTTTTTCTGTTCAGGTCATTTCAACCTGAAGGGAACAGGAGGGTTAATAAAGTTAAATATTTTTTAAGTTTCCAAAACCAATGGGCACACTAGTCCCAACTAAGCTGAACATTTGGAAATGTGAAATCCTAAAGGTCCTGTCACACTCTGACATTTTACATAACTTGTGCAGACGTATGAAGATTTTTTTACTCTTATAGGTTTTGTATTTGTTCAGCTCATCAGCATACATCCAAAAGAGGTTTCCAGTAGATTTTGTTTAGTCCATTTAAGAGATAAAATTTTCACAAGTTGTAAACTTTAAACAACAAACACTTTAAACAGAAAGCATTATTGTGTGACAGAAATCCAGTGATGTTAGACCAAACTGAATCAACCTGCAGCCTAAATATTTTACAAAACATAATTCAGACAGTTTTGCTGAGAGTTAAATGAAGTCATGAAAGTTTGTCCAACAGAGCCTGCTCATTGTAAGTCAGATTTTTCTACTACACATTTACTAATGACAGCAGAACAAATCTTTTTTTATGGATCTAGTGTCATTCTTATAGCAAATGTCAGAGCAGAAACGTAAAGACTAAATCTGTTCTTATTTACAGTATTATTAAACTCAGATGTCCTTTTTTAGATGCAAGCTGTGCTGTGTGCCTGTTAAAAGCTCTGAGCCATGGCAGCTGGATGTATATACAGTATCTGTGTCTTTAGAATATAAAGACCACATTTCAGTGTAGGAGGAATGTCTGACAACTTCATCTGATTAGAACCTGGTCTTCAGAGCAAAATGTTTTTTGTCTCTTCAAAACTAAACTGAAACTTTTGTCTTAAAGCCACCATCACAGATTGTGTCAGCTGGTTATCTGTCAATGTGTGCATCAGACAAACATGTCATRGATTTGTACGGACAAAAAGAAAAAAAAAACATAGAATTAACTTAACCATTAAATTTTCACTATCTGACACTCAGATATAAAAATACAAGCTAAGGAAGTGAAAAAGTGCAGTATAACAGGAGAATGAATGCTAGGATTTATTSAACATAACAGCCTGAACCACAGTGGTTTCTGCCTGCACAGACACATCCGGATGCTAATAACAGCAGTCAGAATGCCAAGCAGCTGCCATGGCTYRGAGCTTTTAACAGGCACACAGCACAGCTTGCAGCTTAAAAAGGACATCTGAGTTTATGAAAATCAGTCAGAACTTTGACAGGATGCTGCGGACGCTATTTAGGTCAAAATATAAATTATAGAACTCTGAAAACTTCAAACTTGATCAATTATACTAAACATATACACTCACCAGTATCTTGTAGGGGTCACTTCGAGTGAAGAAACAAGATTTCCTGTCCTCTCATCAGGCCTCGGATAGGCCTGACGAGAGGACAGGAACTCTGTCACAAACTGAACTCTATTTAGGCCATGACAGGTCATTCCAACCGTGGAAGATGACCCCTCAATTCTCTTTATC
>NW_013952571.1:64722-69049 GCF_001266775.1 Austrofundulus limnaeus | reverse complement strand
CTCTTAGAGTCTATCAGAAGAAAGCTGAAAAGAGGTTATCATAGCCTGTTGTTGAACAGCCACAGAATTTAAACCTTGGGCTGGCGCCACTGGCGAATCTTTTTCTTTCTTTCTCTGACTCATCTCTAAGCCTGAGGGCGGAACCAAAGTTCGTCCGTTTCTTTTACTAACCCAGACGGTTTTGAGCRACACACTCTTCTTCCTGATTCCAACYTAGGAAGACAGCTGGGATTCTCTCCGGARAAACCTCAGTGTTGGCTTAAAGTCTGATCCCATGAGCTAATTAGGGAAGACTTCACAGCCAGGGACCCRGCACGTCTGCTGGACATTCACGAGCCCCAGGCGATGACAAGCACTACAATGACTTTGCAGRYTCCCAAGCCAAGAGCGGAGCCGCWGATGACACCCCATGGTCCTTAGACRCCTCCTGGCTAATCAAAGCCCAAACAACTCGGCCCACCATYGAGGTATCAGCTATTACACGTGCACAAGCTGCAGCTAAAAGCTGTTGACAGCACAGTCTCTGTACGACCTATGCTAACTGACCCCAATATCATAYAGCTACAGGAGCTRGACCCTGCTATCAACTCAATGATATTGYACTTGACTGACTCAGACAAAAATACCCCATCAAATGACGCACTGGACTCCAATCCAGACCTAAAATCRCTCTATCAGTCAAGCAAACAGTTGAAGCTAATCAAAGGCATCCTAACTTATACTCATGAGCTGACATCCTCACCTATGTTCGTGGTCTCTCATGACCACAGRGGGGTGATGTTAGTTCATGCCCATGACCTTCCGTCCGCAGGACATAAAGGGAATAAGGCCACACTTAAGGCACTGAAACAAATTGCTTACTGGCCTGGAATGAAAAAGGATGTAAAAGATTACGTTAAAGGCTGCCTGGTCTGCGGCCAGTTCCAACTGGCCAGACCACTTCACAGGGCACCAATGCAAAAGAGAGGGATTGCATTCCCTTGGTCTGACCTACAGATCGACTGGGTCGGACCAATTACTAAATCTGCTAGATGAAACAAATATTTTCTCACTGTGACTTGCGCGTTCACAAAATGGGTCGAATGTCTACCAGCTCCAAATGACACAGCACAAACTATCGCTATGTTGTTAATGAACCATTTGTTCTCAAGGTTTGGACTTCCCATCAGGGTGAGGGACACACTTTACAGCTGAAGTGATGCAAGAACTGTGGAAAACGCTAGGCGTTAAAGCCAACTTCGATATTGGCTACCATCCACAGGTATCAGGCCAAGTTTAGAGAGCAAATAGAACTGTGGTAAGTATTTTAAAGAAGTGCATARCCGCAAACCACAAAGACTGGRACATGAAACTCCCCCTGGTCCTCATGGCCATCAGGGCCACTCCACACAAATCTGCAGGCATCTCTCCCTTCGAGATGATGACTGGTCGACAGATGACACTTCCCCTACATCTCTTGTACCAACCTGGTGACGTCACTATGGCAACAGCCTACCCCACACAACAGTACATGAAAGATTTGGAGAAACATCTAAAAAACACCTTTGCTTTTGCCCAGAGAAATCTTGAAAAGGCCGCTGAAGGACGCAAAACGTACTATGACCAAAAAGCCTCTCACAAAGATTTCCAGGTCGGAGAGAAGGTCTGGTACTATGTGTTCGCTCCCAGACAGGGACAAGGAGGGTCAAGGACTGGAATTCTCACCTGCAAATTAATGCCCAGGTGGACTGGATCATACCTGATAACAGACAAACTATCTTCAGTTGTCTACCAGATTAAAATCAGCAAAGGACAGAAAAAAAACAATCATTAAATGGGTCCMTCGCAACCAAATCAARCCTTACAAGACCTTCGATAATCTCACAAAATATTAAGATCTCATCAGTAAGTAAATCAAACTTCAAACAGGGTCAAAACATCAATCAATCAAAATCCAAAACATCTTAACAAGGTAAATAGTTCTTTAAAGTAACACATCTAAAAGAGGAAACTCTTATAAAACTTAGAAACACTAAGTCCAAAGTTTTGAATCTTAAAAGATTTTCAAATAGGTCATTACAACCAGCTAAATAAACACTATAGAGTGAGCTGAAGCATTAAACGCCACTTTTGTTGCTTAGTCACCAACTTGGTTGATGTGTGTATGTTCAAAATCTTTTATTGTTTAGGAATCTGATCGGCACAGAAGGAACGTCACTGTGAAACAGTAAATAATATTGTACTGGTTCTGAACACCCACAGCCAAGAAATTGAGGTTTTGTATTGCTGTTGAGTTGAAGTATGGTTTCTGTATGTATGGTTTCTCCTACATAATCAGTTGTGTGTGAAAATCTCAGTTTCTGAAAAACTCAGACCAACCCATGTGGCACCAACAACCATGCCACATTCAAAGTTATTTAAATCACCTTTCTTCCCCATTCTGATGCACGGTTTGTACTGCAGCAGATCGTCTTGGCCATGTCTACATGCSTAAATGCATTGAGTTGCTGACATGTGATTGTCTGATTCGACATTTGTGTTAATGAGCAGTTGGACAGGTGTACCTAATAAAGTGGCCGGTGAGTGTATAAATTATGGTCCATTTTATTTTGAATAAAACATTGTTCAGTACAAGCGTGTACAGAAAATGGATAGATGGATGGATTGTTCAGTACATTGTTTGACTCTGGGTTAGTGGTGATTCTTTCTTTCAAGCTAAATTTGAGGATCTGAGAGTTTTGCTCATATGGCAGGGGAGGTGGAAAATGAACTGAGACTTCATGAAAACATTGATCTGGTCTGATGTGGTGAAAAGATGCTAAGCTGAAAGGGAAAGATTTTGATTTATTGGTCTTAAGTTTTCTGTCACTAATCCTCAGTGAAGTGCAAATGTTGGGAGACTCAAGACAAAATGTGGTCAAATTATAAGAAATGAGACTTTGACAMCGGGCATTACATTTCACTCCAGAATAGAGGTAAGATGATTGGTTCTTTAAAGGATCTGGATCTTGATGAGCCCTTTGTTTCATAGAGCCRTTCGATTTTGAACAAGTGACATCATCACATAGGAATATCCAGTACGTCATTACATAGTCTGTATGCATAAGCCCTCCCCCTTTCCATTGAGCTGCTGTACTCCACCCCTCTGCCTGTTTTCCATGAGAAATCAAAGGGGCGATTGTCTGTGTCGTTGGGAGGAAAAAATAAAGATATTCTGAGGAGTAAAAAAATAAATGGTTCTAATTGCCCTCAACTTGGTTCATATTGTTCACTGTCAGGCGCCATTCTTTTTTGATATTGTTTTTTTTTCCTAATTTGTTTATTCAAAACACAAATATAAGAATACCAAAAAAACATAAATCCACAAAGCAGGGCATATAATACTAGGGATATATCATCATTAACATTGGTATCGGCCGATATTGGTCATTTTTTAGAATATCGGTATAGGTTCAATAAGTAAAACTGGGCCAATATTAATGTCTGCTTTTGATTTCCCACTTTTTAACTTTGTGTTTCGGTTTTGGGAGGTGAGATGGTTGAGTGGTWTCYGTTTGATCATGATAATGTTAGTGAYGCTGCACAGCCAGGAATYACTGAAGTAGAGAGTCCTGTCAGTGGTCTGGTCATTTATGTATGTTTGTGTGTGTATCAGAATCAGAATCAGCTTTATTGGCCAAGTATGTTGGCACACATAAGGAATTTGTTTCCAGTAGATGTTGTCTCTCCAATACACATATATGAAAAAAAAGATAAAACAAGTTAAAAGATATAAAGCTATATAAAGATATAAACATTATAGTCTGTAGATTATATACAGTAATATATGCATTAGTCACTAGTTAATACGTCTAGTGTTTAGCATTGTTCATCAGGGAGATGGCCTGGGGGAAGAAGCTGTTTTTGTGTCTGGATGTTTTTGAGCATGGGGCTCTATGGCGCCTAGCAGAGGGGAGAAGTTGAAAGAGGCTATGTCCTGGGTGTGTGGAGTCTGACATGATTTTCTCTGCCCGTTTCCTGGTTCTTGTTGTGTACAGGTCCTGAAGCGTAGGCAGGGGAGCACCAACGACTCTCTCAGTTGTCCTGATTGTTTGTTGCAGTCTGTTCTTGTCCTGCTGGGTGGCTGCTCYGAACCAGACTGTGATTGATGTGCATAGGACAGATTCTATGACCACTCTGTAGAACTGGATCAATAGTTCCTGTGGCAGACCCAGCTTCCTTAGTTTCTGCAGGAAGTAGATCCTCTGTTGGGCCTTCTTGAGGATGGAGTTGATGTTGSTCTCCCACTTCAGGTCTTGGGATGTGATGGTTCCCAGAAACTTAAAGTTTTCCACAATGGACACCGGGT
>NW_013952571.1:58517-60533 GCF_001266775.1 Austrofundulus limnaeus | reverse complement strand
GGTAAAGACAGGATTTTTACAAAGAATTTTTAAGGTTTCTTTTTTTAATAAAAGAGCTTTCTTCTTAGAAAGTAAAGAGAAAATTATTCTCAMTCCTAATATATGGAGCTAGATTCATTTTCTGTGACTCTGATTTCTTCAAATGTTGATTTTACTTTTTAATTTGAACAATAAACAGTTGAATAAAAGAGGAGAAGACATCTGTTATGTTTATCTGTCAGACCGACCACTTCATTCCTCCTTCATTCACTGAACTTTTCTCCCTGACTGAAGAAAAGTATTTTTAGATTTCTGACCTACTTCTATAAATTCAGCTCAGCAGGACCACTCTATATTTTTAGAAATTAGCAGATATTTTAAAAGTATTTTAGATAAAATACCTGAGAAGTCTACATCCACCATTTTGACCTTGGCTGAGTGAAAAATAGTGACAGATGTCCTCCTCTMCAGGAGCAACTACGTGCTCACACCCCTGTGTTTAATCTGAAATATAGAATCATTTTGAATTCATCACAATTCAGTCATCTGACTCTCAATTTTGTTGTCTTATCTCTTCATAAGTCTAGGTACCTAAAACACACAATAAGAATAAAGCAACATGAGTAGAGGAGTGTGAAGACAGGTCTGTGTGGGACATTTCAGAACACAACAAAGCTTTATGTGAACAGATTTAAATGCCATATTTGTTTCTTTACCTGTGCTATTTATTAGGGGTGSACCGATTCCAGTTTTCTTGCCGATCTCCGRTCTTTAAAAAGTCTAGCCTACCGATTCCAATTTTGGCCGATACTGATTTTATTTAAATAATTGACACTGAAAGACATTATAAAGTCACAATAAAACTTCAATGTTTAAATGTTATTTTACTAAAATACTTTGAACAATACCCTTGAAACAATACAAACTTGTATTGACCGGACATTAGGTAGTGGTCACAGCAGAACAAACGAGTATAGTGGCTGATTTTCAGACCTTTGTGGAGATAGAAAAGCCTATCTTTTCAGCCGATCTTCTCCATCGATGTTGTCTAAGGATCGGCCGATCTCCCAAAAAAAGGAAATGGGCCGACTGATTTATTGGTGCACTCCTACTATAAATAAGATGTCAACTGTTTTTAAAACACACAAACTCTTTTTGCAGTTAACTTTGAGATGTTCAGACTCATRGATATTTGGAGTGAGTTCAGGAAATACTGCAGCAGTGGTGTGAATGGAAACCACTGGCTTTAAGACAGCATTCACAAAAAGACTGATTGTTCCAGTCCACAGCTCTGCCTCTGTGTCTGTCCTGGTCCAAGTCTGAAAGCCAYTGAGCACAGACATCAGATCACAGCAATAACCTGTGTCAACATGTGTCATCTTTAACATGTCAACACATTAATGTTCTGATGATGAACATATTTACCTGTTAGAGYCAACCTGTTGGTCGTGAAACTCTCAGAAAAAAAACCATCTACAACAACGGAGCATGGTCTGGAGTCAAACTGACCCAAGATGCCAGCTAAAAACATTAAGCAGCACAGATCTATTACTCAGTTTGACAGATAATGTTTAGATCAAGTGGGGTGTGGTCGTAGTTGAGATATAAAAAGATATTCTGAATGTAATGGCAACCAAACATTTCAAAGAAGCTGGCACAGGAGCATCAGAAGTCATCCTTCCATCCATCTATCATTCATCCATCATCTATCCATCATCCAACCAGCCAGCCTTCCACCCACCCACCCATCATCCATCCATCCATCCATCCATCCATCCACCCACCCATCATCCATCCATCCATCCATCCATCCATCTATCCTTCCATCCATCTATCATTCATCCATCATCTATCCATCATCCAACCATCCATCCATCCACCCACCCACCCATCATCCATCCATCCATCCATCCACCCATCCACCCATCCACCCCACGGTTGGATAAATCTGAATATATTGTTTATATGGGCATAAAATTAATCTGATCATGACAAGCATTCACAAAGCTTTTATTCAGAATAGAAGTACCGACATAG
>NW_013952571.1:55155-58507 GCF_001266775.1 Austrofundulus limnaeus | reverse complement strand
CCCATCCATCCATCCATCCATCCATCCATCCACCCATCATCCATACACCCACCCATCCATCCATCCATCCATCCATCCATCCACCCACCCATCATCCATACACCCACCCATCATCCAGCCATCCATCCATCCACCCATCCAGCCAGCCTTCAGAAGGGAATTTATTCAGTTTACCACTGACTTTTAAATGCATCACACATACTGTTTTATTCTTATGAGAACTAGGGTATGTTCTGATCATTTATTTTGCAAATTAATGTAGAAAACCCACATGTGCATAGAGAGAACATGTAAACTCCTCCCAGAAGGATGTCACTACATTAAAGTCAGGTGTGGTTCTGTTCTGGACTCAGGAACACTTCCACACATCGTCTGTAAACACAGTTCACTATACGATCCACTGATGTTGCTTAAAGCTCTATCAGACAGAAAAGAAAAAATGTGTACACCATTCTTTGGACCAACGATTATTTAAAATGGACTGAGGCAAAGAGGAGAACCGTTCTAGGGTTGGGAAAAATCGTATCATGCAGCTTTGCAATTAGTGCCATGTGATGGTGAATTTTTGTGTAAATTGGGCCTAGATGGTWTATTTTGTGCAGATTTTGAMACTTTCATGTAAATTAGTTTAATTCTTCAATATTTTCTCTTAAACGGTCTTAGTACTGCCCTTTTTTCCTATTGGTTAAAATGATTCAGCTTGGTACACGCTTACATCCCACCTCCTCTCATCCCCACTCTTGTCCCTGCCCMTCAGTGGATCTTGGCACCACCCACTTTGTTGGAGTATTTCAAATTTGCCTGGGGGCGTGGTTATGCAGGGTAGTTATATTTTGGTGTGGTTATAGTTGAGTGCTTCACAAGTCACAACACATGCACTAAGCASTAATACTTTGTGTGAACTCTCAAAATATCACAAGGTTGTGCACAACARTATCTTCAAGATTTGACCAAAAAAAGCTACAACTCAGTCATTTCTCCAAAACAAGAACATTTTAGTCTAAAACTGAAGCATGAAAGGCAGCGGGCAATATGCATTCTTTCAACAAAGGCTAGCYAGGTTGTAATAGTGCACAGAATGGAAAAACTTTAGCATTCCCATGTATGCCGGTGAAAGTTCTCAGTCATCCAGRTCATGATGAAACAGAAAAAGGTAAAACAACTGGAGTTAAGYTGAAGACGTTTCGYTTCCCATCCAGGAGGTTTTCTCTATTCAAAGTGTGGAGTGTGCTTAATTGCCAGCTTTAATAGAACCACATGTGAGGTCCTGAGAGGACTTGGATTCACATGTAGATTGGGCAGGAGCCAATAGTCCTTCACATTAGAGGCTCTGATGACTCCTGATAGAGATGTCCTGGTTCATGCAGGAAGGTATAAGTAAAGTAAGTTTGTTCTTTGTCTGTATGGTTGGTGTGTGAGATGTTTTGGTCCCGTTCCTGAGGGTRTGAGTTGGAGTGGAACTGAAAAGGAATCAAATTTAAAACTATTGTAAGTTTTATAGAATTGGAATCTGAGACATCCTCCTCTGTTTAAAGTTGTCTTTTTCCCGTTTCACATAGATGGCTTCCTTATCCCTCTCTCGAACCATCTGTCCTCTCTATCTAAAATATGAACAGAGAGGTTGGCCACAATCGGTGACACTGGTGATCCCATGGCACAACCATGTTTCTTTCTGTAAAAGCTGTCATTGAACKAGAAAAATGTGGTGGAGAGACAAARRKCCAGCAACGCACATATCTGGTCTGGACTGAAACTGGTTCTTTCACTAAGGTCATTAATTTTTTTGGAGAGATTAAATGACATTTTCTACTGCCTCTGATGTAGGTGTACAGGTGAAGAGGGGGTGACATCAAAAGATACAAGAGTTTCTCCTGGTGTCATCTTCAGTTCTTTTACTTTGTTGGCAAAGTCTATGAAGTTCTGGATGTGGTGTGATGTGTTTCCCACTAGAGGAGCAAAAATGCCTGAAAGATGTTTTAAAATGTTGTCTGTTATGTTGCTTATGCTGRGTCTGAGTGATGTGCCTGTTTTGTGGATTTTGGGAAGTCTGTATAGGCACAGAATGGTTTACCCTTCAACACAAGAATTAAAGTCCAATTGTTTTGTTTTTAACCTTTTCTGTTATAGCATCCCACCTTTTTATCAAATTACCTCATTATTATCTCATTATTATTGTTACCTGGTTATTACCACATTATTACCACTTCCTGACTTTTCATTAATGCASTGAATAAAGCCCACCCAGTGACACATTGATGGATACGCCTGCTGTGGTGCGGCCCCTGTCTCATTAGAGGACAAACAATAAGACCCGCCATGCGTCACACCAAACTCCATTGAAAATCKGTTACGTTCACAGTTGCCGTGAAATAGGCGCGTGCAGGCACGTGACAGGTGGTGACTCCCACACGTGCCGACGTCTGGCAGTGTTGTGTTCAATTCGGCCTAATTAAATCCATCAGGCACAGTTATTTAATGGGAAATAGTAACTTTTACAGCAGGTCACACTGCTGTGCATGTGCGCCAAATGACGGTTCTGATTTGGCATGTTGTTGCAGAATAATCACAAAAATAAATTGTGAAACGCCCGCCGAGTTAAAGAGCTGTTTCTGCTGAGTCAGACAGCAACAGTTGATACCCCTAAATTGATTATGCGCAAAATTTTTTGAGTAACTCTTAAATTCACATGTTTTAAAGTGGAGTTCTGTGTGTTAGTTTTTTTTTTCCTGCAGGAAACGATGGGACGTACCTGGCGGTTGTTCGCGGGCTCGTCACTCCCGTTAGGTGAGGGTGTCCCTCCTTCCAGCGATGCTGGGGTGACAGGAGATGATGCCATGACGGTCCCCTCCTCCCCAGCCCTCCTCCGGCACTCTGTCCGCTTCTWACGACACTGTGCGCGGTGTCCGCCAGCGCTCAGCCCCGCTGCGAGAGGACCGGCCGCGGCCGCGGCTTCCTGTCCGAGCACAGAGGCTCTCTGTCCGGTCACACACAGGCGCCACTGTCCCTCCTCCGGACGGTGCTCGTATGTTCGTAGTCTGCTTGTCCAGTCCGAGTAGATGACGTTATCTGAGGGTTTCTCACACACACCCTGACACACACATGCACACTCCGTCTGTCACACATACACATCTAATAGTGTGCTTTGAGATATTGCACAAACAACAGATTCTCCTTTAAAAGGGACAGTCTTTCACTCTATCTCCAGACGCTGAAAAGCAGGTTTTTGCCCGTGTCTGTCTTTTAACCAAATATTTTACAAACCAGTAGACTTTCTAATTACATTTTCAGGAAGAAATCACTGAAAGTCCCTCCTCAAATTAGTCACTTTTGTACTATATGTATATATATATAC
>NW_013952571.1:51456-54263 GCF_001266775.1 Austrofundulus limnaeus | reverse complement strand
ACACACACACACACACACACACACACACACACACACACACACACACACACACACACACACACTGTTGTCTTGCTGTCTTAAGGTAACTTTGACCTGGTTTTAAAATTTACGAAGTCATAAATGTACATTTAAGCATAACAGCTGAAAATGACATGCAGGGTTTAATAGCATGGCCAAGTGTGATGAGCCAGGAGGTGTGATGTAAGCTGTACTGTTTTAACCAATAGGAAAGTTGCAGATTTCTGYTCAGGTCCCTCTTGCAAATGAGATCTGGATCTCAAAGGGGTTTTACCTGGTTAAATGAAGGAAATTTAAAAAAAGGAAAATTCATCTGTAGCCACTGTTCTATCCGTAGACGGTTCTAACTCTAGATGAAAATGTCAGAATTAGCACATATAAAGATAATGCCCTTAAGTAACATTTTACACAGCTTATCTGCAAAAACAAGTTGATTTGGGGTTTAGTTACTCTTTCTTTGACTGTTTTGTCAAAAGCTCATTCTGACCTTAGATTTCTACACAGGTATCATTTATTTAATTAGTAGAGATAATACACATTATTTAAAGAGTGACTAAAYCCAAAATGAAATTTTTTGCAGATAAACGGTGAAAATTGTGCCTTAAGGGTATTATTTTTAGATTTCTGTTCCAATGGAGACATTTTCATGTAAACTTGTTRAATTCTGCAATGTTTTGTCTAAAACTGTCTTAGTGCTGCTCTCTATGGGTTGAAAAGTGGCTACTGCAGTTGAATTTTCCTATTGGTTAAAATTGGTACATCCTTGTGTCACAGCTTCATGTTCGGGTATAATGTTCAACACAGCCTGCAGCGATTCAGGAGTTGGAACAGTGATGAAGGTTTGTTAACATGCTGTGAACATTAGCCCATGTTAGCGATGATGCTAACTTCACTTTAAAACTCAGAAACTGGACCCATTCTATGACCTAACAGCTTGAGTCCATGAGTTATCAAACTAAGAGTCAGGTACTTACAGGATCCATAAATGGTACTTACTGGGTATTTCTTGGGTATAACCTAGTACCAATGTGGAGGAGGCTGTATTATGATGTGACTTGTTACCTTGTAGGTACTGGGTATGAATCTAAACTGGTAAGATACCTGTACTTACAGTRCACTGGTATGTACCATGTAAATATCAGGTACCCCATAAAACAGCATCTTGATTTCTTGCTGTGTAGCAGTGCTTTTGTTTGGATTTTTTTTTTTTCATTGACATTGCTGACTGGGGAACGTATAATGTATGACTCTTGTCTAAAGCACTACTAGCAGCATCACAATTTACTCTTGTCATATACTGTTTGTATATAACTCTGACATTTGTTTCAACTCAGGACATGTTTAGTGAGTCCAAAACTTGCAGATATAARCCAGACCTGATGATTCTTGACCTTCAGTCTAAGCATGCTCTGAACATGACTAACTGGAACAGAAATAATGTTATTTTATTTTTGTTTATTGGAAACTGGTAATTGAGTGTGTATTTCCTTTGATTGAACAAGACCAAACTGAATTAGAAAAACTAAAATTAAATTAGATCCTTCAAAATGTCACTGAACACACTGAACAGGCCWACAGTTAAGATGCAACAGACACAAGAGCTCCAGCTTCAAATCCTTCAAACCAATCAGAAACCTTTAAAACTGTCTGAMATCACAGATCAGTCATTCCATTATTTGTCTAATAAAGTACAGAGTACAGTATATAACTCTCCACCACAGGTGGACAAAATTTAAATGTTTACAGGAACAGCAGCAAGAATAAYACAGTTTGTTCAGTGAAACTTATTTTAGTCTAAAACTTACTTTGAGCAGCAAATAGGATCTGAGTTGTAGATTTACTCCATGTCTGGATTTGTAAGTCTCCGAGCACAGGGCAGGGTTATTAGTGTTGATGCATGAGGAAAAGAGCAGCCAGAGAAGTAATTTTAGCATTGGGCTGGAGTGACTCAGCTTACCTGTCAGAGAAAATCACAGCTGGATGAAAAAGCTTCAGTGAAGAAGGACTGCAGTGGCTCCGAGGCATAAACAAGACTTTATTTCTGACTGTTTACGTGTTTTTGTTATTTATGGATAGGACACTATGGTTTACTACATGATGCACACAAAATAAACGTGAACAATTGTGATTTCTTCTTCAAACAGCTGTTCTGTGAGGGTACAACACAAAAATCTTCACTTTAAATCTGGGCTGTGCAGAGTTTGATTTTGAATTTTCTGGTCCTGATGTCCAAAAACATGCTGAGTCAGAACAACTGGTGTCTCTGAGAAGCAAACATGCAAAATAAATATCTCCAAAGCCAGCCTTGTTTTGTGTCTTTTATCAGATTATATGACTGATGTCTTAAGAAATAGGACACATTAGCAATTTAACTATTTGTCTATTTAACAAACAGGATATTAGCAGCATGTGGAAGAACCATACACAGCCACAACAGCCTGGCACTTCCTTGTCCTGCTAGACACACTGCTGTGGGAGGGCATCTCATCAGGGTAGCCAGATTGGGTGGGCTTCTTTTGAACACGTTGGGCTGGAAAAAGAACAGCTTTGGGCAGGTTGTTAATATTTGGGCYGCTTTTCACCACATCTGGCAGGTTTTTAGAAAATATTCACAGAAAAATTATATAAAAATCAGGGTTCTTGAAATTAATCGAGTTAACTCTGATTAATTTTAGTGCTACATGGGCATAGATTAAATCAATCAGATACAACCACTTTACTGCTGAATATGTAGGTTTGTATATTGCAACGCACTCAGTGCATGCCAGGTCATGTTTGTAAATGAGAAG
>NW_013952571.1:47661-51022 GCF_001266775.1 Austrofundulus limnaeus | reverse complement strand
CCCCAGGCACTCTCAATCTGTTTCTCTATTTACAAGTTTTCACTCTAAAGATGTGTCTAATGCTGTCTTTTCAGAGCTAAAAATATATATTGTAAATACAGAATCTGATTCAGTGCAGATGTGTGTGTTGTGTTCTGGAAAAAAATCATTCTGACTTTAAACTCAGAATTACTTTTAAAAAAAATTTTGTTTACGGTTTTTTTCAATGGCCCTATCCTCTTTCATATTTTTCTAATAAAATTAGAAATATATATATACATAATATGTATATAGTATATTTCTAATTTTATACTATATACATATAATTATTATATATAATTTTATATTATATTACATATAGTTTTATACTATATACATATAATTATTATATATAATTTTATATTATATTACATATAGTTTTATACTATATACGTTTTATACTATATACATACAGTATATGTTCAAAGCATATTATGCTTTGAACATGAGTTAAGCTTTGTGTTTTAGTTGGGCAGGTTTTACATTGTATTTGAGCTGGAAACTGTCAGTCTAATCTGGCAACCCTGCATCCCATTCTTCAACCTTTTTGTCACATGTCAGCTATGTGGTTGTGTTGGTCACTCTGATGCGAACAGCACACCCTACTTGATCCTACAAATGTTCAGTGGGGGTCAGCGCTGTTAGCAGGCCATCCCATCCTCTCCACTCCCAAATTCTGAAGCTGATCTCTGACAAACCATGCTCTGTGGAGGTGAGCACTTGTCATCTTGGAGGATAGAGTCCAGTCCAAGACTGTAGAGCTATGGGACTGGTCCTGGGTGTAGAATCTCATCTTGTGGGCAATCCACGTTTACAAATGTTAAAGAACAAGATTAACATCAATACAGTGAACAGAGCTGAAGCTGCTCAGTGGGGATTCTGTGGGGTTTCTGCCTGTACCCACCTTTTTGCAGATCTTGGGTGAAAAAATTAAAACAGCTGGACTTTTATTCTGAAACTGAAGATGTTTCTCTTCCTGTCTAAGAAGCTTTCTCAATTCAGATCGTGGAACTACTCGGCCCTCACAGCAGAGACTCTGCAGGATTCTTGTTAGTCTGGCTCACAGAGATGTTTTGGTTACATACATCCTGTGCTCCTGTGAATCAGGGTTTGTAAAGATTAAAGTCTCAGTGGGTTCCCTGGACAAACAGAATGACTCCTGATAGTCAGAGTAATTTTCCACTGTGACATGAGCTCTGTACCAACATGGGCTAATGTCAGTCCTACTATATGTAGCCAACTTGACATGGTAGCATTGCACCTATAGGGACTTTGATAAAAATTTCAAACTTATTTTAGAGCCCCCGCCACCCCTTTTTTTTTTTTTTTTACTTGTAAGGCTCTATGTACTGATACCAAAACCGTTTAGTTTTTTTTAATCAGACCACACAATGAAGATGTAGAGGTCATCAAATGTTGAAAATTAGAAGGCAAATGATGCTTTTACTTCCATAACACCATAAAAACAATTGTAGAGCCCTGTARACATAGTGTGCATCACAACTTCACAACAAATTTTCAAACCAAAGCAGAAAKCAAACTAGATAAAACATTGAGACAGATTTTGAATGGGGGGTCTAAGCATTAAAAGAGTGACTAAAGAACACAATACCCTGACCCACGCACTGTTGGGGTCAGACAATGCTTTTATCAAAGTGCATRATCTATATCCAAGTTACAGAGTTCAACAAGCTGGCCAGATGGAGAAAATGACACAGTTTACACTTCTGGTTGTGCAGAGTTGTAATGTAACTAAGTACAAATACTTTGTTACTGTACCTAAGTAGAATTTTTTGGGTATCTGTACTTTACTTGAGTAATTATTTTTCAGCATACTTTTTACTTTTACTTATTACATTTTTACACAATTATCTGTACTTTCTACTCACTACATTTTTATAAAGGTAAGAAGTAGAAAGTCATTACTCCTATTTTATTGCGAGTTGTTATTACTTAAAAAATACTATCCTGATAAAGTGTGTCTCCTGGATAGAGTGAATTTAATTGTGGTTGGATGAGAAATATATATATATATATATACCATTCTGACAACCTTATTATTTTGTACACAACCCATCACAGCTGCACGCTGTTAGAAAAAATATTTTTTTAAGAAGTCACCTCCCAATACATGTCATTTTGGAAAATTTAACTGCTCACTTTTACATACCTTTACTTTTAATAGTTAAGTAGATTTTTTGTCAGAAATTTACTTTTGATACTTAAGTTCAAAAAATATTAGATAATTTAAGACTTTTACTCAAGTAATATTTTTAGAGAAGACTTTAACTTTTACCAAAGTATTTTTATGATAAGATACTTGTACTTTTACTCAAGTATCACTTTGAGGTACTTTATACAACAATGTGGTTGTGGATGTAGACTTACTGTATATGATTGCATGGGGTTCCTGAGTCACAAATTCTTACTGACCTAAAACTTTAAATGGTTGGTCTGATTCACTGACAGAAGTGAGGGGACAAATGTCTTCTATAGAGTGTATCTGGTTTCAGTTGTACAGTACGTGTCAACATCATGATAGATAAGATGTTTCCTGCAGCTGAGTGAGCTGTACTCTGCTCACTACAGTTTGTCTTGACTTCAGGAAGACGTGGAAACAACTGACAGCTGTGATTCCCCTGTAAAATACATGACAGTGAGATAGTGACTGTCAGCAAATCAACAGAACAATATAGTGAAATGCATTTGTGTGTGGTTTTAGATTTCTTTACTCAGAAATGTGTAAATTTTCGGTAAATATTCGGATGAATAGCGCAGTTGTGGCGCTTGTGATGCCACTCTTTCTGACGTCACTGCTTCCACCTGAGGCTGTGTGTATTTATTCTCACCTGTTTCCTCAGCTCTCCGCCTGGTTGGCTGTTATCAGCTGGCACAGCGGTCCAGCCTGAGGTGGCTTCAGGTTCTGACCGTGGATTCTGATCTGTGCCCCTGTTGGCTCTGTCTGTCTGGACATGTTCTGATCTTTCTCGCATCTGACACAAAGCTGTCAATTAGAGATGAACAGGATGAAGTCTTGTGAAGATTTTGAGGCATTTTCCTGAGTGTGTGTGGGGGGGGAAAACATTTGGAGCTTCAAAGTGTCAAAACCAGACCGCACCAGTGACATCTAGTGGTCAGCTGCAGATAAAGCAGACCCAGTGCTAAAGATTGGTCACTTGAGAGTGAGTCACCTAGTTTTTGTCTGAAAGTCTGAAGCTTCAGATGTTCCAGGTCATCTGATCAAAGAGCTTTGATGTTAATCTTATCTTAAAGAGTCAGTTATAATGGGCTAATTTTTCAGCACTAAGGCACTAATATATATGTATATGTATATATATACCTG
>NW_013952571.1:39253-45492 GCF_001266775.1 Austrofundulus limnaeus | reverse complement strand
ACCTCTTTGCATCAATAGAGTCTTTCCATATGTGTGAGTGGCCATGCCAGATGCACTAATGCACTCCCATACCATCAGAGAGGCAGGTTTTTGAACTGTTTTTACCAGATTGTAGTCAAATTACCAGAGTAAACTGCCTGCTAAGTAGTCAAAGCAATTTTACATTTTGTTCATGTGAGCAGCTCCTGTGCTGTGAATAGTTTTTTTAAATAAACAATTTTTTTATTTAAAAATAAAATAAGAATAGTACAGACTAGAGAGTACTTTATCAATGTAATATTTCTGCCTGGTGAGCTGCCAGCCATCCACAGAGAGCTGAAGCAGACACTGCAGTTAAATGAGAAATTAGATTAAATTTTCAGGCGCAGTCAGGCATCTGTCAGGCAAACAGTAATTTCCTGTTTTCTCCCACTGATAGTTGAGTTCTTTTGAAAAAAAAATGCTTCTGTTAATAGGTTATGAACAATTGTCTTATGTGTTGAAGACAGCTCTTTGTGTGGCCTCCTTTTCAAAAAATAGACATTATATTGTTTTCATTTTACTCCAAAGTCAGTATTTTCCAGTTCCAAGTTGTAAAAATAACTGACTGTCTGAATATCTAACTCAGGTCTGAAACAATTTTCCAACATTATCTTATTATCTTGTTTCTGAAAATATTCTCATTTACATGACACACCTTCTACAAATGCTCACAAAATGTAAAGCTGTAGTAACTTTGCCAGGCCCATGTGTGGTGCTATAACTGCATAAATACAACAAAAACAGGAAACAAGTGAACATTGGTTACGTAT
The DNA here is from genome assembly GCF_001266775.1 of Austrofundulus limnaeus. Classification (NCBI taxonomy): domain Eukaryota; kingdom Metazoa; phylum Chordata; class Actinopteri; order Cyprinodontiformes; family Rivulidae; genus Austrofundulus; species Austrofundulus limnaeus. The sequence goes on along the minus strand of NW_013952571.1, from coordinate 44,701 downwards.
TATAACCCCAGATTCTGTGAGTGTAAGTGCAGCCCTCTATGGCTATCGCTGATGATATCCCTCGCGCCCCACAAGCATTCTGAAGAACCAATAGTCTACGCCCACGTACCATGTGGCCCCACCTCGGTCCACATAAAAACGGGCCGGACCGATGCTCTACTCCCGATAGCTTTTTTTCAGCTACAGAAGCAGGTGAGGCCCCGATTCCTAGAGGGCTGCGCTTACACTTGTAGAATCTGGGGTTACAATATGTAACCAACGTTCTATTTCGTGTAAGCTCTGCCCTCTAAGGCTATCGCTGATGGGTGTAGAGGAGGAGCCCAATGTAGTCTGCGCATCACCGGCTTAACAGACTCGTGAAGCTTCCGCCMAAAACTCTTGTGATGTTTCTGCATAAACAGGGGGCAATGACAACAGCTGATTCACACATTGAACAAGAAAACTTGCATAAGTCCCCGTGCCCATCACATGATCTAGATGATGTGAAGAAGAGACAAAGCACCGTACGTGCAGTACCACTTCAAGCACAGAAGTAATTCTTTTGTCTAACAAATTTAGACCAAATACACTACTCTGACAAGGTCCTGAGAACAGAGTGAGTCAGAGAAGAGCCCGAAACTTCATGCAGATAAAAATGGATGAAAGGAYAAGGGGATGACCAGGAAGCTGCAGAGCAGATCTCCTGAATTGMCATTCYGCTGTACAGAGCAGAGGAAGAAGAGATCCCCCTTGTGGARTGAGCTGACAGTACAGCTGGRGGCTGCAGACCTGAYRAGRTGTAAGCCTGCRAAATAGCCTCGCAAATYCAATATGACAATCTTTGAGAAGACAGAGGTTGTCCTGCAGACTGCTCTCTGTAATGAACAAATAGACACTGAGAGCGCCTTATCTCTGCCGTGCGCATCACATAACACGAGAGCGTGCGCAYRGGGCACAGCAGGTGAGAGACTGCTTCCTCCTCAGAACTGTGARGGGGAGGACAGAACCCATCCAGAGTAATGATCCTGGAGCTGTAAGAGCTTGTGATGCTCTTAGGCGCCGCTGCTGGTGCCRGAGCAGGAGACGAGCAGGGGGCAGTCTCTGTTGGTGCGCACTGAGTCTGCTGCCTCTGAGCCCGGCGATCCCTCCAAGGGCCGGATGAGGAAGCTTGTTGGTGAGCTGGTCGTGAACGCGACTGCTGCCGGAACTGTTCCTGCACTGCCTGCGTCGTGTTGAGATGCTCCAACAGGCACTGGTACTGGTGCCCAAAGAGCCCKTCGGGGTTGACGGGGCCCTCCRGCATCAGATGGAAGGGGCGAGACGCAGCCACATCTGCCTCTGTAGCRGATTCATCCACGCCATGATGCGGRACGCACACACGGCCTGAGCGGCGCAAAGATTTAAAATCGTGTCGGCCGCTGCACAGAGCTCCACCTTCTTTTCCTGCCATGCCTCGCWCTCCGCCGCTCTCTTAGAGATGTTGAAGGCCAGGAGAGCGATGTTGTTCGTTGYAGCCTGTGCCACACATTGGTGGGACYGGTSGGTCCAGTTGACGAGCTGCTKGTCTGCCATGYTGTGAGGGTAGGGTCGCCGYCCGGCTGACYGTACCRTYTCGACGCCGAAGACCATGGAAAGCRCAGGTTCCAGTCCTGAAACCGGCGGAAAACTAGAATCGGTCATCCCCTCCACCTTGGTCACRTCCACGCAGGAYGACAYCGGCRCTRGTGGGGTCTCTGYTGGCAGAYGCMAGGTACGACTGAACCATGGGGAAWTGCRGCCAAACCGCAACCCGGGGGCCAGCAAATGGTGRTGCAAACTGTCCTGCCAGTCCATCTGGTGGGGGCGCCAGCACCTTAGGAACCGCCAGTCCCTTGGYATCCACTGCCTGCTGAATGATGTCCGGGAGGACACTCACAAGAGCCCCGATGGACGGTAGTGGCATGGAAGAGGAGCGAGGAAGACCCAGCTCCCTTGATTCCTCCTCACCTCATGAGCCCGAGTCCAGCCCTCCTGCCTGGGAGGGGTGAACYGGGCCGCCACTGTCGCCTTCGCCCTCTGAAACGGGGTCATCTGACTCCAGTCCAAAGTCAATGAGTTGGTCGAGCGGGACAGGGTCAAAAAGCTCGAACCCCTCATCCTGGTCAGTGAAGAAGTCAACCCGCCGCTGCCTCTTCTCCACCGACAGCTTCCTGCATGCCAGGCATGTGGCCTCCGCCGTCAGWGCCTGGTTGRCATGGTCGGCACCAKCCCTCACACACCACATGCAGGTCGGTCGACAGCATGTATCCAGTGACACAGACAGGGCAAGTCCTCGCTTGATCAGGCATTTCTTCGAAGTTCGGATTGGCGTAGAACACTGATCACAAAGCTGAAGAAAAAGAGGGAGTAGAGCACCGGTCCGGSTGGCTTTTATGCGGACCGAGGGGGGCCACRCRGTACRTGGGCGTRGACTATTGGTTCTGCAGAATGTGCGCAGGGCGTGACGGATACCCATCAGCGATAGCCTTAGGGGGCGGAGCTTACAMGAAATAGAACASCATGTACATAAAGCAGACTRTGCRCATTTTAAAGCATGTGGTTCAAACAACAAGAAAAAAATTTAAATTATAAAAGCAAAACAAAATATTTTGTGATATCTGATGACAAAGTCAGTCCTATACTTTGTGTCACAATAAACTGTGAGACCGTAAAAACAAGACAGTGTTGAAATAGTGTCAGTTCAAACACGAGTCTTCATTCTGATGGGACTGATGACGAGCTAAAGACTAGTTTATGGGACAAAAACAAAGCTGTCCTAAATTAACTCCAATCTAAAAAAAGGTTCCATGGCAGCACTATATAGTTTAGCTTTAATTAGCTTCAAATTACAGCAGAAATGTATCCCACACTTCATTTTACTTCACTGGAAGTGCTACAGCAAGCTGCTGCTGCAAGGGACACTAGCCATGACATTCTGAAACTGGCTGTAATGTAAAAGTTTAGGAAATTGCATTCAATAAATTAATTGTTTTGAAGAGTTATATTCATATTATATTCAGTAAAAAATTGTTCTTGGGGTTCTGACCACTTTTCTAAAAAAAAAAAAAAAAAAACACCTTCATCCCAAGGGCTGCTTGTTCAAAAGGCCTTATCTAAACTATTGCTTAATAATTTTAGTCAGTCCTGTCCTATGTTTATAAATCGGCATGTGCTGCTTTTACTTCTATACATACATACAAAAACTTGACTTGAAACAATATTAATCATCACCTCCGAATTGTTATTCTTATTTTTTAATTGTTCTTTATTGTTATAGATATTTGGACACTTTCACGTGCTTACAAGAAAAACGTTCGGTGATTATGCTTTTATTGTGAAGAAAACTGTAACCGGAAGTTTACCTCTAGGTTCCGGAAGTTGACATCAGTGGATCGACCCGATCGACTGGTTCTGCTGCTGGTCGTGTTTTTTGGTCTCCTTTCTGYTGTACATGTGGGTAAGTATTATTCTTCAAGTAATATATAATGTTTTAACTTTAGTCCAGTGTGTCGAGCTATAACTGTCGCAGTTTTCTCCACTTCCTGTATTTTAATTCACTAAATGGAGCTAAAAGCTAAGTTAGCTAACTAGTTTGAKTTTATTGTGACTGAGCAGCTGGTTCCTACAACCTGAATCCACTAGCTTGTTTTTTCTCTTTTCCTCGGTGCTGCCATTAAAGAACACAGTCATGTTTGTGTTTATTAATGTTTGACCACAAAGAGCTGATGCTCACCAAGAAAAACTAAAGACTGAAAAATGAAGGAAATAATTTAAAAATTATTCAAAAAGTTAAAATGTGATGATTACAGTGACAGTAGAGGAGTTATTTTAATAATACATATTTATTTGGTCATTTATRGCTTGGTTTATCAGAATCTGAGAGTTTAAAACTGTAATTAGGCAATGTCAGATTTATTTTTCTGTCTGCAGTTGGACATTATTGTATTTATAAAATAAGTTGGTTATTTTAGACTAAAATCAGTCAGATTTTACAACATATTAATGACTAAAACTAAGGAATTATTCAAGACAACRCTTTTTTCAGAACCTCATTATAATGATGTCACTATGATAATAAGCTCATGTGCTGATGGCTTGGATCATTCAACAGTAACATCACATCCATAATGTGTTTTATCTGGTTTTCTCTGGTGTGCAGACATTCTGTGAGTGCAAGCTTCTTACAAACTGAATCAGGTCAATTTTGATACAGAGAACCAGCAGATAAACGCCTCTCTGAAGGAAGTCACACTTTCTGAAATTGATTTTCTGACCATGCTTTTACTTTTACGCTTTTAGCTTGTAACAAGGAGCAGCTTAGTTCACATTCGCAGCTGAACGCAACGGCAGATTGCTCAAGAGTTTGCAAAATGTCTGTTGGAGTTCACTGACCACCTTTATACAAGCACTGCAGTCTAATCCATATATGGAGAAGTYGTAAACCAGGCTTTTTGGATTAACCCTCTGCACTTTGCTTTCTTAACATTACTGTCATGGAAAATAAAAGTCCCACTGTTTTAATTAATCATTATCTGGTCTTTAACAGGTTCTACAATCATTCCAATCTAACACAGATAAACAAAAACGTACAACAGATCTCTTTGTGTCTTTCTTTATTAAACTAATATGAAGCCAAAACTAAAATCTATGAATGAAAAAATGGTACAGCTCYTGATCCAGCACCTTGTAAAACCACTTTTAGCAGCAGAACTAGCGGTTTTCTGTAGAACTTCATCAGTATTTTGTTCCATTCTTCATCCCAGTGTTTCTTCAGTTCATTCAGCTCATGAAGGTCCACCATAAGGTTTCAGTCAGGTCCAGGTTCTGGACTCTGGACTGTTGCAGCACCTTGGTTCTTTTGTTTTTGACCCRTTCTGTTGTACATCAGCTGCTGGGTTTGGGATCATGGTTCTGTTCTGTTGGACCCAGTTTGGTCCAAACTTCAGCTGTSTGACAGATGGACTCAGATCTAGAACCCTTTGATCTACAGAGGAAGTTATGGACCACTCAGAGACTGTGAGGAGCCCAAACCATCAGCCCTCCTCCACCGTGCTGATGGCAGGGAGGAGCTGATTGTGCATATCTGCTGTGATTGGTTGGGGTGCTGCCTGTGTGTTTTTTATAGAGGAGAGGTTTATTCCTGTTCTCTTTTTAAACAAAACAGACTTGTCCTGGCATGACCTTTAACCTTTGACCTGCTAACTGAGGCCTGAAGAGACTGATTGACTGACTGAAACCAGATGGAGCTCCTTTCTCTGATCATTACACAGTCTAACCTTCAGGGTGAGTTAGTTGATCGGCCCACTCCTGGGAAGATTTTCAGCTGAATATCTTTCTCTCAGTAGAACAATGGGCCTCATGCAAGAATATGTTTGAATTCTTATCCTAAATTTCTCTTACTTTTGTTCGTACAAAGGGTTCATACGAACATGTCACGTCAGATTCAACAAA
>NW_013952571.1:35431-37646 GCF_001266775.1 Austrofundulus limnaeus | reverse complement strand
TTGACTCTGGATAGGTTGAAAATGACCTTTGACCCTTCCCAGATTGACGGGCAGCAACAGTTGCGTTTAATTGCTGATGTCTTTCCTACTTGGCGTTGTGTTTACACTCGCCTGTTTGCCTCAGAGCAGCAAACTGACACAACTCTTCCTTTTTTAGAGGTGATTTATCTCCTGATCCTGAACCTCTGTGGAAGCAGATGAAACATTTTAACTTCATTTTTATTTAAAAATTACTAACATGGTGGTCTGTTGTGTGTTTTTATACAGCTGAGGTTGGATTTGAAAGAAGGTGGTCTGTTTTTCTATACTTGTAAAGAGTATGCCGTGTTAATCCAGCTTTTTAAAAATGTTTTTTTCTTTTATATATTGCTTATTTTTTATATAGATTTCTACATACATAGAAGATAATGTCTGCAACTGAGAAAAATCCTTTTCAACATATTGTTGAACCTCTCGACCCCAAAGAAGCAAACCAACGGTTTTATAACCTCACCAAGCTTGGAGATCCAAGATATGGTAACAGCGACTGTCTTTTATTTCAGCTGTAAAATAAATGTTGCCATATGTTGTTTATATTCAGAGTTTTAACCGTCTCTGTGTTCCTCAGAGCGTCTGCCGTTCTCCATCCGGGTCCTGTTGGAGTCTGCTGTCAGGAACTGTGATGAGTTTCTAGTGAAGTGCTCTGATGTRGAAAGCATCCTGAACTGGAAACTGACCCAGACTCAAACTGTGGAGGTCCCTTTCAGACCGGCTCGTGTCATCCTCCAAGACTTCACGTACGTCTGCTACACACTACTCTAGTCTGTTTCTAGTAACAGGACAAAAACACTCATCTTTTTATAATATTCAAGACTTGTTGAGTCCTTCTGCTTTTTCATTCACTGCGTACCATGTGATCAGCCAAAAGATAGGAATGAAAATGGGTGAAAAAGCTTTACAAGATGTTATGATTGGTGTCTTTGTTAATGTTTTGTTCCAGTTTTCTGTCTTTTCCTCYTCTGTTTTCTTCCTCCTGTCTGCCTGTGCTCCAGCCCCGCCCACTCACACCTGATCCTCATGTTTCTTCCCCAGGTGTTTCTTGTTTTAGCTCATTAGTTTTCCCTTTATATTCTGTTCAGTGTCTTCAGTGTTTGTCAGATCTCTGCCTGTCCAAAGCCCTTGTTCTTGTTTGCTGCCACGTCAGCACCTTTGTTTTTGTTTTAACAAATCACTTTTTTGCCACCTCATTCAGTTCTGCATCTTGGGGTTCAAACCAACCTAGCTCAATCGTAACASAAGACCTCCAGAAAGTCTGAGGAACTACTAATCAAAACCATAAAAAATGATTATAAACTCTGTCTGCTTTGAAGGATATCAGAGACTGATGAAGACTTATGCACAGTCTCAGGGGGTTCCCAGAATAAAATATAAGTTTAGAACATGAGAATGCATTTTCCTGGCATCTGGAACAAAGCTGGGGGTGTTTGGAGTCCAAAATCAGAGGTTTTATGAGAAAAAATTGTGAATTAAAAAACATTGAGTTACAGCGTTGAGTTATTCTTTGTGAGAATATCTGTGTACCATTTATTAAGWGATTTTAACAATTTAATTTAATTTTATTGTTCCATCCACTGCTCACGGCTTGTGGTGAAGTAAGAATTAAAAAGTCTCAGAGGTGAATGTTCAAGAGAAGTTTTATTAAAGTGAGAATAATCACAGTAATAAACATAGAAAAATTATTCAATGAACACGTTAACATTATAATATGTTAACAGGAGTTTAAAAAATAGCTGAAGAACTTCATCAGCTGTTCAGATGACCTGAAAGGTATTAAAGAAAAATTAATGTTATTGCTGAAAAAGGGCATAACGTAACAGAGCACGTTGTTACCCTTTCAACACGGTGACATGAAATTTCTCCTTAAATAAAAAAAATAAGTTTTTAAGTTAGGAATGTGCGATATGGCAAAAAATTCATATCACGATATACATTATGATGAGTGGCGGTAACAATTATATCACGATATAAAACTTATAATAGAAAATAAATAAATCACACATTAATTGAGTGGAATAGATATGTATAGGTAAAATAATTAGACCTTAAAATCTCCTTTTTTTAAGGGACACTTTAAAGTCTCCCATAAAAATCTAAATTTAAGGGAGATCTACCTGGTTAAATCAAATCTATATACTCATATATAACACACACACACACACACACACACACACACACA
>NW_013952571.1:33119-34663 GCF_001266775.1 Austrofundulus limnaeus | reverse complement strand
CACCTGCACTGACAGTCGCCTCGCTGCGTGGAAATGAATGGAGAGCGAGCGACTTCGCCTCCCGTGTGTCAAACCCTTCACACATGCCGCTGCGCGCACTCCTCCCGCAGCAGGCAGTGTGGAGGACGCGCCGTCACGTAAACATGTAAACAGTTCGGTGTACATTTTCACACACCCAAACCAGGTCCGGATAAATTATGTTTTTTCCCCCCTCCTCATTTGCGCTCTCAGCCACGCTGCTTCCCTCTTCCTCTGTTCTGACTCCAGCCGGTTAAGTCATCAAAAAGTATTGCACAGTTGGCCGGTAGACTACAGATCTCTCATAGGACAAATTTATATCATTTCTACCGTATATCGTTTATATCGCGTATTCCTAGTTTAAGTGCTAACTTACTGTTGGAAGCTGAACAAGGTGAATCTTCAGGAAATCAACAACATTAAAAGCTAACAAAGCTAGCAATTCAGCTCTATGCAGCGCTCGTCAATTTGGGCAGAAAACTCAACACCCGTCTTGTTTCCTCACTACAACTATTTTCCAGCTCAGAAAACAGTTAATAAACAGTGAAACTTTCTGCAGCAGAGTTTGTTGTAAACTTATCTACAGGCCCTGTCACACTATGACGTTTTAGACAACTTATGAAATATTTTTTTAGTTTAAATTTCTAATAAGTTATATATTTGATCAATTTGTTACACGCCTAAAAGAGGCTTCCAGTTGATTTTTTTAAAATTTCATCTTCAAAGTAGACGTCTTTAAACTTTTCATAAGTTGGCATAGGTTGTCTAGTGTGACAGGGCCTTTATGAAGACTGTCCATCTTTCAGTTTCTATCAGTCTATCAGTTTTTAAAAAGACATCCTCGTTTTATGCAGGCTACATTTACTTTATCAGGGTTTTCCAACTCAGAATTCCTACTGCACTTAATGTACCCAGTGAAAATGCATCTAAACTTAGATTTTGCACAGCCCATTTCAACACTGCCCACTACTTTTGAACCCTAGACAATCTTGCCCATCTTTACAGCTTCTGTAGAAATGAATCAGGTCAGCAGCAGCCAGGTGCTGCAGGTGGAAGGTATTGATTAACTGTTGGGGTCCAGATTTTCTGCCTATGCTGCACTCGCACAGTTAGAAATGTGAAAGGAGGACTGAAGTACAAAACTCGCAGGATGCTGCAAAACTCACACTCTTCTTTATAGTTATTTAGAATGATGGATGAGGCTCTGTGTGTGTTTAAATATAAGTTATACATGCAYTAGGATGCATTAGCAGGGTTGATGAGTCAATGAAAAGCAACAAACAGGTCAGCAGAAACAATAACTCCTTACTTCAAGTAAATGGTGTTGAAGATGACATTTGTAGATGCCGTTTAATTGAACCACCAGAAAGCTAGTTGTTAGTAGTCAGCCAGCCATTTGGCTCCTTTCTCCTAAAGAGCCAGAGAGTATAATGTTAGCTCAAATGTTTGCGTTGTGAGCAAATATTAGCACTAAGTACTGATGGCTGAATCTGAGCGGTGGCTGTTATTAATGTGGTGAGTAACTA
>NW_013952571.1:29502-33099 GCF_001266775.1 Austrofundulus limnaeus | reverse complement strand
AAACATGGATGTAAGAAATATGAAACTAATAAAATACATATAAAACATACTGAGTTTTTTAAAATAAGAATTTTTGGAGAAAAAAATGGCAATATCTCACCCTGCTTATTGTGGTGAGTAACTATATTTTATAATAAACTAATATTATAAATCTACAAGCTGCCACAAATATATTCTCAAACTATTTATTGGCACATTTAACCTAAATATTGAAAACATGGATGTAAGAAATATGAAACTAATAAAATACATATAAAACATACTGAGTTTTTTAAAATAAGAATTTTTGGAGAAAAAAATGGCAATATATCACCTTGCTTACAGTATCGCAATATATCATGATATATAATATTGTGACCCCATTCATGATATGTATCATATCACCAAATTCTTGCCAATACACAGCTCTTCTCCTGAGTCCAGTAAAACCTAAACCTAAAGTTCACACAAAATCAACACCTTAGACCAGGGGTGCCCAAAGCTTTTCCTCAATATATGAAATACGTACAAATACTTTTAATGATTAAGCTAGCAGCCAGTGCACGACCATTGTTTTTTGTTTGTTTTTAGCCCRTGCACTTGGAGAAAGTTTAACGTACATTTGGGCAGGAAAAGCTCTTTTGACATTTTGTAAACTGATCAAATATGAGTCTTTGTGGTCTTATAAAGTGTGAAAATCTACACGTGCTTGAATCTAATCTAAATGTCTCTTGCAGTCACTTATATTACATGTTTAATCTTAAGATAATATAATTCAAAGATAAAGTCAGCACCATGTGTGAAAGTGGTGGGCCAAATCAAAWGACTTGATGGCCAAATTTGGCCCACAGGCCCCACTTTGGGCACCTGTGCCTTAGACAATCAGAGATTAGAAAACCATTTCCTGCTCTGATGAGTCTGGATTTACTGAACTCCAGCTAAGACTCAGGGGCTTTCAGAAACCAGTAGAATTTTTCTGATGACACTGACCTTATCTTAGATTTTAAAGTTACGGTAAAACAAAGCGAAAGCTGGAAAACACTGTATCAACTGTATCAAGTACATCTGTGTGATGATAACATGTCAATGTGGACCAGAATATTTAAGGATTGTTTTCAACAACTTGTTGAATTTATAACAGGAATAATTAGAGTTCAGCAAAGTGTTGATAATAAAGTGGCTGGAGAATATAAATGTAACTTAAACAGGACAGTTCTTCAGATTGTAATTTAGGTATTCTGTAGATGGAAATCCCTTGAGTACTGTTTTATTTTTGTTTGCCTCAGAACTCAAACTTGAGCATAAGTGGTCCATTAATGACAGACATTGTTGTAGCCTCATTACCAAACACAGATGTAGGCAACTGACATTTAAATATGTAAATATTCCTGGAATACCCTTGTTGGGGCAGGTTATCCCTCAATGACAGATTTATTTAAGGAAACCAGAGTTTCTACTGCTCCCCTTCCACCTAAACCAGATGTATTTTTTTWAATTCATGTTTCAGTTCATGAGTTGTTTGTTCTTATATGAAGTGCTTTAAGACTTTAGTTTGCACACAAATGGTTCTGTTATGTGATAATAATCTTTCTGGAAGGTGAGGTCTTGATGGGTTTTGTGGTTTCTCTCTGACCCAACGGTGTGTCTGAACTTGGCAGTGGTGTTCCTGCTGTGGTGGACTTTGCTGCCATGCGTGATGCTGTGATGAAACTAGGCGGCGACCCAGAAAAGATAAACCCCGTCTGCCCTGCTGACCTGGTCATTGATCATTCCATCCAAGTGGACTTCAACAGGAAGTAAGAGCGGGTTCATCAGACCCTCCCCACCCTCAGCTCATGGACTAATGATGTCATACTTCGCTCCAACAGGTCTGACAGTCTTCAGAAAAACCAGGACTTAGAGTTTGAGCGCAATAAAGAAAGATTCCAGTTTTTAAAGGTAAATTTAAATAGTCGTATTTCTTTATGTTAGTGTAGTTTAAATTAGATTTGAATGTCTTTAAATGAATAATCATTTTTCTTTCTAGTGGGGCTCTAAAGCCTTCAAGAACATGCGGATCATTCCTCCTGGTTCAGGAATCGTTCACCAGGTTAACCTGGAGTATTTGGCCCGGGTGGTGTTTAACCACGAAGGTTTCTTTTATCCTGACAGCCTGGTGGGCACAGACTCCCACACCACCATGATTGATGGGCTGGGGGTTCTGGGCTGGGGTAAGAACAAAAATGTCCTCATTTGTTGAGAAAATAAATGCCAAAGCCAGTATTGCATTTTATTAAAAATAAAAGTTTATCGAGGTTTTCATTACGCACACACAGTGTTGGCTAAAATATATTTAAAACATTGGTTCATGAGTTCAGCTAGTCTTTGTTACAACACTTTACTAACATAATCTTTGCAGTCTTAAAAGATTAGAGTTTTCCCTGGTCCAGATAAGTATTGAAACATTAGTGTTTCCAGACTTTGTTCACTATTCAGTTTTCAAAAAGTGATTTCTTTATATGAAACAATGAATAAAAAAATCTAACACTAAGAGGGTCGAGGTGTGTCTGATGTGGGAAACAAATGTGCACAACCAAGAACWGTTTTACATGCCTTGTGCACAAGAAGCCATGATTTCAAATACTGGCCAATCAAAATGCAACTGCATGACTCGCTGGGTGGGTACAAATACTCAGAGTTCAGTGAGAACACACACTAGTTTGTATTTCTATCCTTATTAGGACTGCTCATTGACTTTCATTTATTTCCAGTCGTTTCTGCAGCCTAACTTTGATCCCTTACCCTAAACCTAACCTAAACTCAATTAKTACYTTTGTCCTAACCCTAACCCCCAACCCAAAAATGGAGTTCCACCATATTAGGACCRGTCTTTTGTCCCCATAAGGCAGTGGTGTCCAAGGTCAGTCTTAGAGTGCCGGTGTCCTGCATGTTTTAGGTGCTGCTCTGGTTCAACACAGCTGAACCTAAGGAGTGCTTAATTAGTAGGCCTCCTCAGTATGCCATCAAGGTCTTCAGAGGCCTACTAATTAGGCTTTATAACTACATAACTAATCTTTATAATTAGGTCTTAACTTTATAAAGACTCCCATTGAATGAGTTTATTGTGACAAGGCAACATTTAAAAGCATAATACAGTTTGTCCACTTTAAGGCCCTGTTTTAAATCAGGTACCAGTCAAAAGAGAAATCTTGTTACTTGGTGTTATCTCATCTTACCTTGGAGCTGTTGTCTTGGGAACGCTGATAGCGTTTCCAGCGGCAACCATAGATGCCGGTGACAACAGAGAGAAACACCTGCTTCTCATAGACCTGGAAGGCTTGGTGTTTCACCATCCTCGTTCAGCCGGTCCGTTAACATGCCACACAGGACCGGGATCCCTGAAAACAGAAATTAATCGGACTTCACATGATGTTTGGACATGTGATGTTGCTGAGATACAACAAGTAAATCTAACTGACAGGACTGCACTTTGTTTGGACTGAGAACAGACATAAAAACAAGTCAACACTTTATTTAACAGGAACATGTTTTACATGGTCGACTGGGCACACATTAATATTTATGGCTGTTGAAAAAAATGACTAGGAGTCAGTATTAGAACTAGAGACAGAATTATGC
>NW_013952571.1:26761-28124 GCF_001266775.1 Austrofundulus limnaeus | reverse complement strand
ACTTTAGTCTCTAAAATGTCTTAGTTGTTCATGTGAACAGAATTTTTGAAATCTTTACAAGACCATAAATTGCAGAATACACAGTTATCTACATATTTTTTGTTTGTTTTTATTTTTATTTTAAATGTATTTATTTAATTTCTGGGTTACAAAACCTGAGGTGGCCTAGCATTTCAGGTGGTGGCCCCAAGGCTCTGATGGCCCTTCCTCTGTCCCTTCACTGACTCCACAGACTCATTTATAGGGTCAGTATTATGTGTTTCTCAGGCATGTAGTTCAATTCTATACTAAAATAAAGTAACTGTGTCACCTTCAGTTGTTATGAAAATGCTGTCAATTTGTATAAAGCTCACGTCGGACCCGGAAGAGTGAGTAGAGAGATGATGTTTCAGCTTGGTAAGAGTTGTCATCCTTGTATACACACATGTAATGATCGTGATATAATGGTAACTGTAGAYSACAGATAGACCAAACAACCAAACAAAACAGCGYAAGTTGTTTTTCAGCTTACCTGGGCAGGTGACAGCTGTGTTTGTGTCATTGAGTGTTGGAATCGCATCGTCTTTTAGTGATAATCTTATTAGTCCACTGTTAAATTCCATTTTGTTCAGAAAGCTATCATCTGTAAAGTGACTCACACAAATAAATACCTTTTTTTTCGTCAGAGGGTTACTTCCAAAAATTAAATTAAACCATTTCTTAAGAACTGTTTCATCCTTGGTATCTGAAAATCCATTTCCTCAAAGGGATTTTTTTAATCTGAAAAGGACCAGACTAAGAAGTAGTTAGTATTATGAGCTCAGCAGACAAGAGGTTTCACCAGGTGTTTGTTGTTGTGGGGGAGGTGTGTTCTGTGATGATGAAGCTCAGCTTGGAGACACAGCCCAGAGGAGGAGCTGCACCTAAAAGGCAGTTCTTGGTCCAACCAGCTGTTTTTGTTCTCCTGGATGGCTGCCTCAGGACAGTACAGTATTTCTCAAACATGCATGAATGAGTCAAAGCAAGACTCTGGGCATGWTTTTGATGAGAGAATGACATTATAATATGATATAAAGCTCAAAAACGTTTTACATGATACTGCCCCTTCAAGAAATGTCTAAAGACATTTTTATTCTGAGAGGCTTTTAGTTAAGTTTTGTTTTCAGGTTTTTCAGGGTTCCAGCAGATCCTTAAAAAGTCTCAAAATGTGTTGAATTCATCAATCTAAAACTAAGGCCTTAATTAGCTTAAAATGTCTTAAATTAAACTTTCAGMGGTCTTATAAATGTTAATACATTGTAATCAAGATGATTTTAATTTGTCTCAAATATTAAAATAATTGATAGCATTTATTTATTATTTGAAATAACTAACAGAATGCCTC
>NW_013952571.1:23410-26463 GCF_001266775.1 Austrofundulus limnaeus | reverse complement strand
CTATAAAATCCCTGATATGCTGGCACCACTTTTTAGGTTTATACATTTTTAAAATAATTACTCTAAGCTATTATTCTCCATTTACCTCTGAAAATCTGGGGTTTTGTCAGTATTGCTTTTAACCCCGAAATTATAAGGCAACAAAGTACACTGCTCAAAAAAATAAAGGGAACACTTAAACAGCGCATGATAAGTCCAATTAAATCAAATTTTTGTGAAGCACATTCAACTCTGTACAGAACAAAGTACTCAGTGCGAATATTTCATTGATTAAGATCGGGAGTTAGCGTGCGTTGTTTAAGTGTTCCCTTTATTTTTTTGAGCAGTGTATAATGATTATCCAGATGCCTGAATACAACTTAAGAACACTGTTCATACTGCGTTGACCCGTTCTCTGATTGGGTTAAAAGAATTATAGTCTGACTTTGTCTTGTTTCAGGACGAGAGGCAGAAAAGCTGTCCTACATCACGAAGTACCTGAAGGCAGTGGGAATGTTTCGAGATTATAATGATGCTGCTCAGGATCCAGATTTCACTCAGGTCAGGCTTTTTTGCTRCATTTAATTATTTTAGTTCATAAATGTTTCCCAATAATAATTTTAAAGTTTTTAACTTTCAATAAAAGTTTTAACCGGCATGATTCATAGCGATCAGGCAGATTTATAGTAAAAGCAGTAAARTAAACGTGTCTGTTTTCTCACTCAGATCGTAGAGTTGGATCTCAGCTCTGTGGTTCCCTGCTGCAGCGGACCCAAAAGACCACATGACAGAATTCCTGTTTGTGACATGAAAAAAGACTTTGAAATGTGTCTGGGAGCAAAGGTGGGTTGTAGCAGGGCTACATTTTAACTGGATGTCTACTTTAATCAAGTTAAATGCAAAGGCTTTATGTTTCCTTCTCACAAAAAGGAAAAATCCTTGTCAGAAGTGTAAACCAGCAAATACAGTTTCAGTTCCAGTAAAACTTCTCTGTGAAGGTGTTCTTTCAGCTCTTTATTCTGTCTGAAACCTCACATTCATGAAACTGAACCATTTCATTTAACAACCAAAAGTCTGCTCATGTAAAACTAAAACTAAATAAATGAATAAGATACAGAAATTACATCCATCCATTATTTATTTATTCCTTCATTTAACCAGGAAATCCCCAGTGAGATTAAAGACCTTTTTCAAGGGAGTTCTGGCCATGAGGCAGCAAAGGTTTACATTTACATAYAGTTACACAATTAAAATACCATACAAACAATAAGAAATGGGACAAAGAGGAAGAAGTTATTTTAAAGCAAAGAGTAAGAATCAACACGTCTCTGTGTGATTAGATCMCAGATGTAAGATGGTAACAACCCAAGAATGGTCTTATAAATAAAAGTTTACCAAGGTCCCAACCTCCTGATGGACAAAGGCCATCCCACTCGASTGTACAGATCACAGTGATGGGTCGAGGCTTTACAATCCAGAACAAACCTCAGAGACTCATGATAGACAGCATCAATTGTTTGTAAGATATTGTGCTGAGGCATTCATATATAACAAGTCTCCATAATCTAAAATAGAAAAAAATGTCACTGTGACAAGCTGCTTTTTAACCTTAAAAGAACTATTTATTTTATTTTGAAGTAAAGAAGCCCAGTTTGAGGCCTCCGTTTTCAGTTGTCCCCCTCCTACAGCGCTGCCATTGGCAGTATCACTCCACCCACTGTTAACAATAGGTATTAATTAGGTGTAAACAATAGCCATGTGATGTGAGTATCAGTCACCTGGAGGCAGGACTTAAAAGCCTGAATTTTGCCTGAAACTCTCAGACTGAAGAAGTCTCTTGGAGGAGAGACGAAACGTTTCATTAAAGAAGAACCCGTCCAGAAGACCTATACAATTTTTTTCTTTTTGATTTTTTACCTGGATTACTGAGATGCATCAGGACAAGCCCAGTTTGAGTTTAAGTTTTTTCACCATGTGTCCCATGTCTGGGTGATGGACATTCAGCTCCTTCTCTGTCCATATGACTGATCTAAAACATACTTTTTTCCAAAACTGCTCTAAAATAAAAATTAAATGAAGTCGTACTCGGATAATAATCAGAAATCATAGCTGCAGAGAAAAACRACATTGAAACCATTTTGTAATTTAAACCAATGCCTGCAAACGTTTCATTACTGTTGCTGTTTTTAGGAAATGCATATAATTCTTGACATAATCAGCAAACAGCCAAGTCGAGATGTTCAGTTTTAATATGAACCAGCTGATTGGATGTTTTCAAAGAGTGGGAAGTTGATATTTTGTTTCAGTTGTGCACAGCTTCATAAAATATAGCTTGAATTTTGTTTTTTTCTGTGACCTTAGCAAGGGTTTAAGGGTTTTCAGGTGTCCCCTGAACGCCACAGYGCTGTGATCCCCTTCAACTTCGGTGGGAAGGAGTACCTGCTGAGTCATGGCTCAGTGGTGATCGCTGCAATCACCAGCTGCACCAACACCAGCAACCCCTCCGTCATGCTGGGAGCAGGTAGATTTACTTTGTTGTTACTGCTAAATATTACATATTTGATTGTAACTCAGAGTCTAATAAATGACTTCTTTGATTCCAGGACTCCTTGCTAAGAAAGCAATAGAAAGTGGTTTGAGTGTGAAGCCATACATAAAGACGAGTCTGTCACCAGGCAGTGGAGTGGTAACCTACTACCTGAAAGAGAGTGGAGTTATGGATTACCTGTCTCAGCTGGGGTGAGCTGCTCATACCTCTGTTGCATCTGAAATCTGACTTTATTCTTCAAAACTAAAAGAGAACGGTAGGGCTGCACAGTATATCGGAAATGTATCGTCGTCACGATAAAAGCGATGCAATTGCAAAAAACTACATAAACTGAAATAAATGGTTGACTCAAAAGTTAGCATTTTTATGCGTTTTGTCACTCAGATGGAAGTTTGAAGTATTTCACCAATCAAATGGAGCCCTTCATGCATTTGGTCTATTGGACCAAATACATCGACACTGGACTCTTCGTGTTTTTGAAAAATTCATGCTAGAATTGAAATAATTAGTTTATTTATTTATTTAT
>NW_013952571.1:10242-23160 GCF_001266775.1 Austrofundulus limnaeus | reverse complement strand
GTTCATCCTAATCAATATACTTGTAATAACTGTCATGTTGCAAAAACATATTTAAATCTTTATAACTTTGGTCAGTTAACACAGAACTTCTCATCTTTTATTTGCATTTTCAGATTTACTGTCCTGATCCCTGTTACAGAAATTATTCCACTTTGTAGACAACTCCCAAAATATATCTAAAAGTTAGTTGTACAAACAGACGTTTACCTGTATAATGAGCCTTAAAAATCTGCAATTTTCATAAAAATAATTTATATCAATCACTCGCAAGGGGGGTTGGGGGGTGCAGGTGGACCATCAGCCACAGAGGGGAGGGGAGGGGGGTGCAGGCGGACTGTTGACTGTATATCAGAAGGGAGTGAGGGTTGAAGAACTTGTTTCTAGCAGTAGAGTGGGTTGGAWGTGGATATTTGATGTTAATAATTGTTTGTAACGTCCTACAGGCTCTGACATGTTGAATAAATTAGAAACTAAGTTTTTGAAAGATTCCATAAAACATGAAAGAAATCTGTGAGATTGCTCTATACATCCATATACCTGCAAAATGACATAAAATCTGTGTAAATTACAGACATTCCTTACAACTTGACATGGTTGTATTGAAACATGAATTGTAGGGGAGGCTGCATCTTACATTTTTGACAGGACATCTAAATAAAGAGACRTAGCTGCCTGCGCTCTAAAACCAGTCTTCACAGATGCTCCCCCTGCTGTTCAGTTTTCATATTGACCCTGTGTTGCATCCTTGGGGTTCCAGGTTCATGTTTTTGTCCTCGAACTAGTGGAAACTTTTGCACTGCTCTGAGTAAGACAAATTTGTTTATATAGTTTAATGTGCAAGAAGTCGACTAATATTACACATTATTTAAATCCAGGAAATTGTTGCGATTCTGTTCAGTTTGCATTAAAATGTTGGATTATAATCATATGCTTCTTTCATTTAATACCAACAGAAACATTATCTTTTTTGCTTTTTAAAGCATAGATTTTAAGTTTCCTGAAAGCCAATGTGTTGGAAAAAAAGTTTTACATGTCTTGATCGTTCTGCCTTGAACGACGTTTATAACACAAGAATTTGACTGAAAATGCAAATAAAGGACGAGAAATTCAGTGTTTATTGACCAAAGTTATAAAGATTTAATTATGTAGTATTTTCACCATGACAGTTATTACAAGTAAATTGATTAGGATGAACAGAAATACTGGTTTTTGATTGTTTATTACATAATGCACCAGATTATTACACCACATTTTGTAACAATTGCCGCAAAATGTAATAACGTTATTACATAATGCGGTTTTAGYGCAAGTTTATTACATTTTGAAGCCTGATTTTATTACATTATTACATAATGCGTTGTTATTAYAAAATGAGGTCTTACAAGCTCTGTTATCGCACATCACAGCCCTAGCAAAGGGTCTTTGTAACTCAACATAAACAGCCATAGAAACATAAAAATTGGCGTGTGATGACCAGAATGCCACGTATTATAAAAATCCTTCAACACAACTTACAGTTTTTGCTCAGCAACAGGTTTGTTTCAGACAAAAGTTTTATTCTTAAGAGAAGCTGCTACATCCAACAAAAACACTTAACAGTGTAATCCAACAGGTTGTTCTCTCATGAGCAATCATTAAATAACATTAAGAGCAGAAACAACCTTACACAATGTGTTTATGTAAGGAGTTACTGCTACACACAAAACGACTAAAGGTCCTGTCACACTAGACAACTTATGCCAATTTATGAAACGTTTTTTATGTCTAAATTACCAATAAAACTTATATATTTGATCAATTTGTTTGAATTACGTAATGTGCACCCTGAAAAGAAGCTTCCTGATGATTTTTTCAGTTCCATCTTCAACATAGACGTCTTTAAAATATTCATAAGTTGGCTTAAGTTGTCTATTGTGGCAGGGCCTTAAATGCTAATGTAGCTGATAGTTGAAACATGCTGATGATGATTAGCATTGTTAGCTAATAGTTACAGTCAGATATTCATTTATCATGAGGTTTATGTTTTTTAACTGACCAAGCATTATTCTGCTCAGCTGTATTAATAAGAAGGGTGAGAAGATTAAAGTGTCTGTTTTAGTTGCTACAGTGACTCAGCACTTTGTGTAGCCATATTAACAGCTGTTTGTTTGTTCTGCTAGCTTTGAAGTGGTTGGCTACGGTTGCATGACATGTATAGGCAACAGTGGTCCGCTGCCAGAGCCAGTGGTGGAGGCCATAACACAGGTAACTATGGTTTATCACTGCAGTAACATTATCACCCACTGTCAAAAAAAAGATGGCTCATTATGTTCTTTATGTGTGCGTTTGTTTCACTGGATGGATTTTTGAATGAAATTTTCAGAAAATATTGAATGAATGTACAGCTGCAACCGATTAAGTGTTGGAGTCAGTCCAATTCAAGATGGCTGCCACAGCCAACCAACCTAAGAAACAACAATAATGGCTGTATTGAGTCAATCTTAAAGTAATTGGGCTTATATTTGGTGTGGTAGTAGCTGAGAGTCATTTCCAGTCAACACATATTCTGAGTGTGACATCTCACAGTACTGTATTAGATTGTTCATTATGTTATTTCCAAGGTTTGATCAAAACAGCTACAGTTCCATCATTTCTCAACTCAAGATAATCTTAATTTAAAACTCTGACATGAAAGGCAGCAGGTTACACGTCTATGTTTGAGTATGAGATATGTTTGAATTATATGACAAGAACACGAAATAAAGTACTGTGTTTGTGTAAACAGGTGAATGAAATCATTATAAAGCACTTTCCAAGACCTGGATAAAGTTAAAAATGTGCTATATAAGTAGCGTTGCGACTGCCGATTTATTGGCCCAAATTTCCTTAATTTTGGGAGATTGGTGATTGGTGGACACTAACATGAGAAGATGATCTTATTCACTGATCTTATCTGCATCATCTAAGCTCTGAAAATATGCCACTGTCCCCTTTGTACTCTGCTGTGAGCGCTGCCTAATGTCCAGTTAAAACTAGTTTTTATTGTTTTAACGGTGATGTTCAGTGTTTTCATTAAAATAAGATTGGACCATTGGAGGTGTGTTGTGACCTTATAACCTCTGACATTAGCCGTATTTCCATCAACGTTTTTTATGTACTTTTTGAAGTATCTCATTAGAAAGTGAAAGGTGAATGGAAATGGCAAAATTTGCAAAAACTTTGTCAATTTCACAAAAACATTTTTACGCTCGCTTAAGGTGGTTTTTAGATCTTTCGAAAAAGAGWTAAGTGCTGATATTCCCATAACATGAAGAGAATTACATTTCTTTCTCTACGTCTCCAGACAGCAGTAGCGTCACCAATACTAGTTGGTATGACAGAATAGTTACAACTTTCCTGATAGTAGCAACACGTTCCTGAAAACTTCTCTCCATTGTTCTGAGATGTGTCCCTGTGAGTTTGATACTTTACTTACTGTTTATTACAGTCATGCGTAACATCAACGTTTGAAGTAATTAAACTTTGCATAGCCTGGTTGATTCACTCAAAGCCAGTAAATGGAAACAGTCTGATGTGCATTTCTTTTTTTAACAACATTTTACAAGTTCGCTCAAAATGTGCATTAAAATATGGAAACACGGCTAGAGTGGTGATTGATGTGGTTTGTGTATTCTTTTCACACATAATGTTATGTACGATATGGTATTGTGTTGTGCTTCAGGGGGATCTGGTTGCGGCGGGCATCCTGTCAGGGAACAGAAACTTTGAGGGTCGAGTCCACCCCAACACCAGAGCCAACTACCTGGCTTCTCCACCTCTCGTCATTGCTTATGCCATTGCTGGCACTGTGAGGATAGACTTTGAAAAGGAGCCTATAGGTGAGTAAAAGTGTAGTACACAGCCTCAGATTTGAGAGTTACTTTATCAAAATGTATTGACAGTTAAATTAACAGTTATGTACCGACTTTATAGAAAGTTGGCCTAGAGACCAAATTGAAACAGGAATATTCAGATTTATCAAACCGTTAACCGTACACATGTTTCTGTTCTCCTTCATGCATCCCAAMAAATGAACTGAGTTCACAGCAGATTGGGTGGAAAATCTTGTGGCTCAGTTGGTAGAGATGAAGTCTCTCAGCAAAAAGGTTATATTGAAATTTAATCTCAAGTGTATGAAAATACACACCAGATTATTATTTGTTAAACAAAATGATAAACAAAAAAAWTCTAAACTTTAGGTTTTGTCACAAGATGAAGGGAGAGCTACTTTATTCTTACAGCAGATACTGATCTATTGGAGTGAGTGGATTTAAAATGTGGGATTATACAAATCTCAGGCTGTCATGGTGGGATTAAACAGAGCTGACCTTCAAAAACCTGCTTTTACTTTCATCCTCTGAACTCCACAGTAGCTGTGTTTCCATTGACAATGAAAATGCGCAAATTGGAATTTCGAAAATAAATTTGCTCAATGGAAACACGTCAATTTAGAAAAAAAAATATGTTTTTCGACAAAATGTTTTTGCGCTAGAATGAGGTGGTTTTTCGGCCGTATCGAAATTGATGTATTTGGCAAAACTGCAATGGAAACACTTTTCGTATCACGGGAGTAACGTGATCAACAACCAACTGTTTCTTCTGGCGAAAAGATGACGAAGAAGAAGAAGATAACAGGAAGTAGAAATAGTAGTAATATCACAGAAGTAGTAAAAGAAAGTAGTAAACTCACCAACTACATTTTCCCAAAAACGCAACATACGTAGCCACTCCCATGTATAAGGAGCTTGTCACTCGAAAGCCTCGATAAGACGCCGACATCTCCTCTGATGGCTGATGATGAGCGCTAGTGTTGTGGTAGCAATACGCTGTGTTTACATCCATTGCCGCCATGTTTGTAATGACTTATCGCGAGAACAAACTTATTCATGTGTGACTTTAACAGCACTTTTTACTTAATGGAAACACCGCAATTGCGAAACTGTGTTTTTCGACATTAACAGAATATCAACAAAGTTTTTCACACATTTGAAATGGAAACACAGCTACTGACTCATAACGTGACTTCCTCTCARCATGCGACTAACTAGTTTCATAGTTGATTTGTGTGACATTATCAAAGTTGATATTTTAAGTTTCAGTTATAAAACGCTGAAACACTCAGAAGTTATTGAAATGTTTTTTTTTTCTGCAGCCATCAACTCAGAAGGTAAAGAGATCTTCCTGAGGGATATCTGGCCCACGCGGGAGGAGATCCAGGCAGTGGAGAGAACTTTTGTCATTCCGTCCATGTTTAAAGAGGTGTATGAAAAGATTGAGGTACAGTTTGAGTTCAGACGCTTTTATTAGTTYGATCAAACAGAATCTGAGGGTCTGTCTGTGGTTTCTGCTTGCAGAAAGTGAACGAGCGCTGGAACGCTCTCGTGGCTCCTTCTGACAAGCTCTACACCTGGGACCCCCAATCAACGTACATCAAGTCACCCCCATTCTTCGACGGTTTGGTAAATATGGTTGTTATTGAACAGTCAGTACAGTCATTATTTCTCTGAGATGAAACTGGGGTGTCGTTATAACAAGATTATAGTTAAAGTCAATTTAAAAACAGCTTCAAGTGATTTTTTATTTACTTTTTTACTTTCACTTACCTAAATGACAGACGTGTCCATTCTGCTACTCACAGTTTCTTTCCTTTGTTTGAAGAGAAAAAAAACTGATTGACATGTTTGATTCTCTGTGGGCTGTTTGATGTGTTTCTGTCTCTTTGCCTTCATTCAGACCATGAAGCTGCAGCCCCCAGAGTCTATAAAAGATGCCTATGTGCTGCTGAACTTTGGAGACTCTGTCACAACAGACCACATCTCTCCTGCAGGGAACATCGCCAGGAACAGCCCTGCAGCACGCTACCTCACCGACAGAGGGTAAGACTCAGCGCGTCTATCTCAGGGTTCCTGAGGATCCTTGAAAAGTCTTAAAGGCATTGAATTCATCGATCCAAAACTAAGGCCTTAATTAGCCTTAAAATGTCTTAAATCCATCAGTCAGAAGTCTTAAAAATGATAACACATTGTAAATAGGACGATTGTAATTCATCTCAATTTTTAAAATAATTGATAACATTTATTTTTTTAAAAATTCACATGCAGACATTCCTCTTTGACATCACTTCCTGTTGCTTCACATGCAAATATCTCAACAACCGTCCGTCTGAGCATCGTGAAATTTGTTTCATAATATGTTAATAATGTTGACTTTCCAAAAATGTATTCACATATCTTACAAAAAAATTGATGTTACCGACACTTTAATTTCCAGGCATTAAATTAAGTTTAAATCTGACTGCAAAGAATGTTTTTGCTATATTTGACAACAAAAACAGTTAGATATGGTTAAAAACATATATTTGAAAACTTCAACCAAAAAATACATTCATGAGTTTCTGCCAGTTTTTACTTATTTTTTGTCCTTTTTAATTATTGTGAAATTGGTCTTAAATTTAATTTCATTTGGCCTTAAAAAGTCTTAAAAAGTCTCAAATTTAATTTGTCTTAAAMTGTAGGACCCCTACATCTGTACACCTGAGTAGTGATGGTGACGTTGTGCATTTTTAAACCAGCGAAGCTTTCAGTAAAATATTATAAAAAAGCTTCATTGTTCAAAGTTTTTCAAACCAAGACTTGATGGGAACATAGAGCTGTGTGGTATATGCGGTAGACGGTAGAAACGGTATGAAGTTGGCCTACGGTAGAAATTTACCCTCTACCGTCCTATCATCATTACGTCATCACGCCTGTGTCAACAGGGCTGTGGGTGCAGAGGCAGAAGGAGTTTGAATTAAAACTAAGAAATTATAGTGTTTCAAAACGCGTAAAGAGAATAAATCCTTAGAATTCCCCCCTGCGCTGTAGAAAAGTTACGTCGGGATCATTTCCTCCCTCCATGTCGCACAGAGTGAAGCTTTAATAACAACAGTTTTTTCACACCCAAGTTGTCAGAGAAAAAACTTGTTTTTATGTATTGTTACCCACAGAGATGATAAAAATAAGACATGGACGTTCATTCAGTCATAAATCCATCTTGCTAATGTAACAGTCAGCTTCTGCTCTGATGATGAAGATGATGAAGATGAGAGAGCAGCAGCTGTTAAGTTCAGCAGGYGGAAGCTCATTGTAGGGCAGGTTGATATTAAAGCAAAAATGTTGGGTTTAATTAAGATTAGTTTTCTGCAAAAAAAATGCTCTAAAAATTACATTATCTTTACTTTTTATGATAGTTTTCTACCACAATATATACTGTTACCGTGAAGGGGTTCAATTTATACCGTGATCCGAATTTGAGGTCACACCACCCAGCCCTGTGGGAACATGTGCTGGTCAGAGTTAGAGAGAGTGATGCCATGTTTCTCCTTCACCTGTTTGGTTCTGGCAGGTTGACCCCTCGAGAATTCAACTCGTACGGCTCCCGTCGAGGGAACGATGCTGTGATGGCCCGAGGGACGTTCGCCAACATCCGCCTCTTCAACAAGTTCCTGAACAAGCAGGCGCCTCAGACAGTTTACCTGCCCACAGGAGAGACGGTCAGACTGGGAGGGGTTTATGGTTTAACACTGACAATAACGTCAGTTATCTTAGATCTCAGCTTGTCATCCTCCCTGTTCCACATCAGAGAAGAAAAAAATCCCTAATTTTAATTTATTTTTTTTTGTTTTTTAACTATTTAATTATTTGTTGTCCTCCTCCTCCCAGCTGGACGTGTTTGATGCTGCAGAGCGGTACCGGCAGTCTGGTGTCCCACTGCTGGTTCTGGCAGGGAAGGAGTATGGCTCGGGGAGCTCCAGGGACTGGGCAGCTAAAGGCCCCTTTCTCCTGGTGAGCTGCAGCTTTAACAGCTGTTTCTGATAAAGATGCTGTTGGTGTCTGAAATGCACAAGAAGAATCCATTTCAGTTATTTTAGTGTGTTTCACATGTTTTTTCTGATCTCACTTCTACAGCTGTAGAACAGGTATTCATACTGTGTGATCCAGATGTTTTGGACAGGTACAGTGACCTCACTGCGTCAGTCACAGGAGATCCTTTGACCTCTCTAACAGCTGACAGAAAAGAAGCATAAACAGATAAAAAATTGTGATTAGTTCAGAAAGAGACTAAATATAAAACAAGGACTGATCGGGGAAAACTAAATCCTCATCAACAAAAATCTAAACAAGACAACAGAAAATCTGATCTGAAACACAAAGCATCCAAACAATCAGAAATACAAAGATCATCGTAAAAAAGGTTCTGCAGTGCAGCTGGTCGCTGTGTAAATGACCCCAAATACATCAGTCTGACTTCCTGCTCAAAAACAGACCAGAGTTTGTTTCCCCCGTTGGTCCAGACCATTTATGCAGGTGTGAATAGACTCATGTGAACCCTGGTGTGGACCAAACAACCGGACTGAGACCCAGTTTTAAAGTGGTCTCGGTCCGCTTCCAAACGATCTCTGGTGCGGGTCGCTTCTGGTGTGAATACAGACCGACCTCGAACCAACTACAGGACACATGCGCCTATTTAGACTTCACGAGCCACCGTAGATAAGCAACATTGGCTCTTCAGTGTTGCTAATGCTAACACTGCGCTACAAACGATGAGCCGTTGTGGCAGCACACATTTGACAAGGCTGTCCCAAAATTAAAAGGATATCATCGCGTTACTTGAGCTGCTCTTGAAGTTTAGATGGTATTGCAGTTTTAATTACAGCACCATCTTTATTTTCATGTCTGTTCTCTGTCCCGCCAACGTTATTTCTGTCTGATGGGAGCAATGATTGTCACCCACATGGCTTTGTTTATAAATTGTAGTCTGCTGGCAAAAGAGCATAGTGTGAATGCAAAACGCACCAAAGGAAAAAAAAAGTTGCTTTTAACCTGGACCAAACAAGTGGAACAAAGGGCTTTCCTTGTGTAAATACACCCTTAAAGTATTTATTGTATTTTATTCTTTATTATCATGGGGCTTTTATTTGTGTTCTTCCTGTGAAGTTATGTAATTAGCTTGATTACAGCAAAAAGACAAGGAACCTTCAGACATCCTCCTCCCCTCTGAGCTGCTGTACTCCACCCATCTGCCTGTTTTCTGTGAAAAAGCAAAGGAGGACCAACTGTTTCTGTGGCTAAGGAGGAAAAAATAAAGATTTTATGAAGAGTTTTTTAAAAAAAGAAAAAATAGAAAAGCTCTTTACTGTGTGCACTTCAGTTCTTATCATTCATTGTAAGGATTGTTGGTGAACGTCACATCTACTTTTAGTCGTTCACTAATATTTTCTACCTTGTTTTATTTTTAGTTTTAGCTCGCATTTAGCTACTTTTCATTGCTATTGTTTTGCCACTTTTAGCATTTGGCTAGCGTACTACTTTCAGTTAGCGGTTTGCTACTTGTAGCATTTAGCTCTCATTTCGTTAGTTTTAATTTTCTACTGGCATTTTGCTACATTTCTGTGTGTTTATCAGAATCCTTCAGAGCGGAGCTTTCAGACTGTCTTTTCTAATTTGGACATGAATGTGTTCTGATTGGAGGAATGGACCCCCACAAACAGGATGTTATCATGAAGACGAAATCATTAAAGCATTTCTTCAGGAGTTGTCCTCGTTTGTCTCGCTGCTCCAACAGTTTTGTTTTGTGTCTTTAGGGGATCAAAGCGGTTTTAGCAGAGAGCTATGAGAGAATCCACCGCAGTAACCTGGTGGGGATGGGGGTCATCCCCCTGGAGTATCTGCCAGGAGACACAGCTGACAGTCTGGGTCTGACCGGCCGAGAGCGCTACACCATCGTCATCCCTGAGCACCTCACACCCCGCATGGCTGTACACGTCAAGGTCAGTTAAAGAGACGGTCAAAGTGGGCTTCTGTGTAAAACAGCTGATCTGCTGTAAAATGCTCTTTGAACAGTTAATCAAGTTTATTGTTGGTTCAGAGAGCTACAGGTAAGATACTGACAACCACTACTGACCTATCACTTTAGGGGACACAWTGTAAAAAGGATTGGAACAGCAAGACAATTTCTTTGTTTTTGTTGTTCACTGAAGACATCTGGGTTTGAGATCAAAAGATGAAACGAGTTCAGAATATCAGCTTTTATTTCCTGGTATTTACATGTAGACGTGTTAAACAACTCAGAACATACCACTCTTTGTTTGAACCTACCCATTTTTCAAGTGAGCAAAACTATTGGAACATATGACTGACAGGTGTTTCTTATTGACCAGATGTTGCCTTTATGGTTGATTGTTCAACCATTAAATATCTCTGCATGACTAGTCTACTCTTTGGTCTGGGTTTAAACCTATCATTTAAGTCGTTCTTGTTAAAGAGGATAAACCAGCATGAAGACCAGAGAGCAGTCTATGGGAGAAAAGCTGAGAAAAGAAAGAAAGTCAATCAGAGCCAGTGGACAAACACTGGGCATAGCAAGCACAACAATGTAGAATGTTCTGARTAAGAAAGAAACTACTGGTGWACTGAGCAACAGTCGTCCAACAGGTCGGCCAAGGAAATAACAGGAGTTGATGACAGAAAGATTGTGAGAGCTGTGAGAAAAAAACCCATCAGTACGTAAAATCACCAATGACCTCTACAGCTCGGAGGTGAAGGTATCACAATCCACTGTTGGAAGAAGACTCAGAGAGCAGAAATATAGAGACCATACACAAAGATGCAAACCACTCATCTCACTCAGATTGAAATTTGTAAAGATGTACAGAGATGAGCTGCAAAAGTTCTGGAAGACAATCTGATGGACTGATGAGACCAAGGCTACATTCACACTGCAGGCAAATGCGACCCATATCTGTTTTTTTTTTAATGACAGTCTGAACGAGACAAATACAATTTTTTCAAATCAGACCCAGGCCGTTTCAGTATGTGGTTTTAAATCGGATATATATCTGATGTTTTCAAAGTGACTGCAGTGTGAACGCTCATGTCACATTACATCTGACTTTTTCATCAGTGAGGAGGGGCTGAAGGATCGATAAGACACTAACCTCAAGTCTCTCTGTTTAAGTCTGTAGCTCCGTGTGTTTACAGCTCCAAAACACAAGTCCAGTTGCTTTGTCTTTTTATTTTTAACTTTCCATGTAGATAGTAACGTCCAGCCTGGGTCATGGAGCGCATCGATCCTAAATTACTTGTCGATACTTCATTTCCAGCTCAATGTTTCATTCAAAAATAAAATGCTAGACTTGAGCATCCCAGTCAGAGGCAGGTTCAGATATAAACACTGAACTAAAGAAGCAGGTCAGATCACCTCTGATTAAACAACAACTTCCGATTTGACGTGCTAAAAGTAGCATCCATGCTARCTCTGTAAACAAACAAGACCGTTAAATGAGACGTCACGTCTTTTACTGCGCATGCGTGTCACATCAGTGCTGTGTAGCGTTCACACAGGGGTCTGATGCTGGTCGGTTTAAAGTGTAATGTGAACKTTCACACAAAAWGATCGGATTTAAAAAAAATCAGAATTGAGCATTAAGACCTGCAGTGTGAACRTAGYCCAAGATTAATCTCTACTRAAGTGATGGAAAAACCAAAAAGTGGAGAAAAAACTGCTGATGAWCTGAAGCACACAGGCTCATCTKTGAAGCATGGTGCAGGTGATGTCATGGCTGCTTCTGGAACAGCCTCATTATTTATTGTTGTTGGAACTGATGATGGCAGCAGCAGAATGAATTCTGAAGTGGACAGAAACATTTTGTCTGCTAAATTACAGAGAAATGTATCCARATTWATCTGGARGAATTTTATCCTGCAGCAGCATGTAGYATACAGCCTGGAGCAGCAACACAAATGAAGGATACAACAGTTTGGTGTTGATGGGTCGCAGGCTTCAGGCAGTCATTGCAGCAAGAGTTATCCCAGCAAATATTAAATGTTCTTTACTTTAAGGTTATTTGTTCCTAAAATACTGTGGTGCATTACAAACAGGGATATATCCTAAGTTGGTTATCACGTCTACATGTAAATACCAGGAAATAAAGGCTGACATTCTGAACTCTTCTCATCTTTTGATCTTAAACCCAGATGTCTTCAGTGAACAACAGAAACAAGAGTTTAACTCGTTCCAATACTTTAGGAGGGGACTGTAGCTCTGACAGTGACCCCACCCCTTATGTGGTCTCTTTGTTCCGTCACAGCTGGACACGGGGAAAACATTCAAAGTACTCATGAGGTTTGACACCGACGTGGAGCTGACTTATTTCCACCATGGAGGAATCCTCAACTACATGATCCGCAAGATGTCCCAGAACTGATAACTGTGAACTCATGCCCAGGAATAATACTGTATCATTATATCCAGAACTTAACTTCTCATCATTCTCATGTTAGAGGAAGCAGCTTTTAGTTCAGCCTGAAGGATCGGTCTCTTCAMTGGGACCAGTGTGGACCGGACCGATCTGGTTTGTTGGTGGCTGCACACACTTCTTGTCACCTGCAGGTGGCAGTACTGCACCAACAGAGACATCCTGAGTGTTTGATCACCTCCAGGATTCATGTTGTTTATTTACCTTCTCTGTTGTAACAACAACAACAATGTAACTGTGTTCTTTTAGCAAAATATCTCATCAACCACAGGACAGGTTTTAATGAAACTCTGAAAATAATCATTGGATCTACAGCTCATTAAATTTTATAATCAGTACTTCAACATGACCACCTCAGCTTATTAACATTAGGTGAAAGGAAACTAATGATAACTCAGCCTCTTCTACAGATATGTGACCCATCGAATCGAAATGAGGATTAAATCAAATTTGGTCAAAATGACCTCATCACATTTTCACATTCTTGGCTTTAAAAGCTACATTTTTATCAAATGTAGCTTGAGTTCTGTTATATCATTCTGATATAACAGAACTAGAGATATGCCTTAATTTGTCTTATTGGTTACGATAATACTGTCATGGCC
>NW_013952571.1:7465-9577 GCF_001266775.1 Austrofundulus limnaeus | reverse complement strand
GCTCCGCCCACTTCCTCAAAGGACGATAGTTGTTCTGTTTTTACAGCAGCCACAGAGAACAGAGATGCCGGGATTCATTTTTGTCTTTGATGACAATGTTCTAACAATATTGCCAAAGAAAGCTGTAGTTTGTGAAAATAATTTCACTTTGGAAACTTCTACCATGTTGGGGGGTGGAGCTAACGTAAACAAACGGATGGGAGGGGGTTTCCATAGTAACTTCTGTATACAGCACGTTCTGNTAAATCAAATGAACATGTTTTGTATAGCCCACAGATGGATCCTAACTTGTGCTAAGACCCCCATAATAGGCAGCCTTTAATCCTTGTGCGGATGTGATGGGTCACATATTGAGTCAGACTTGGTGTGGTAGTAGCTGAGAGTCCTCCTCAACAGRTCATGAGTTTTACACAAGATAAAACCAAACTTTATTTAGACGGTTTGATGAAAGAAGCTCTGACTCCGCCCCCTTTAATCAGAAGATGGTTTTATGCATTTATTGAAGGACTTTAAATCTTTTATCTACAATCAGGAATCAGTGGGTAAAAGTTCAGAATAGGAACCGGACTGAGACAAACCAGTGGTTCTGTGGACAAACTGGACCTCAGCTAAACTTTCTGCTCCAGAAAAATTTAAGACATAAACTCCTTAAAGTGGAACGTCCACAAAGGACCAGGATTAGGTTCTGTTGATGCTCGTCTAAAGGTGTTAATGTGAATGTGTCTGAGGGTCCGTCATGTCTTTACTGCCTTAATTGTTTCATTCTGTCTTAGTTTCATCTGATGTTTCTTATGTTTCTGTTCAGTTTTATGTTCTTCACATTTTCTTTAAATAATGAATATTTTCTTTTATGGAAGTTTTCCTGTTATTGTGTCTTCTAATAACTTCTAATAAATGTTTTAAATCTCAGAGTCTAACTAGAGCAATTGTATCTTTTGCGGCTGAGTGCTGATGACTGAGTTCTTATCGGTGAAAGGGGCAAAAAAGCTGAAATCTAAACGTAGCAAAGTCCTTGTTATGGAWTAATTATGTATATCTGTTCTACCTTGACACTGTCCAGTAATCATACAGTATCTCATGATAACTAGTTTCAGCTGTTTTACTCTATCGGCCCAGACTTCAAGACTCCAGCAATGCATGACCTCTTTTATTTTGATAAGGTGTTTCCGGGCTGACAGCTCTGTCATTGGTTAGATAGTTCACAGTTGGTGAACTGTGATTGGTTGTAAACGTGTTACAGGATGTTATATTATGGCTGCTCTGCGCTGATGCGGCAGCCACAACTGGACAGACTTCACTGATTGACTTCTGCTCTGTTGTTGCTCAGATTAAATCATTTGACCACCATACACGCAGACTTTCTGTGCATTTATTCCAACGTGTTTCTGCATTCTTGGTAAATCCTGCCACCACAATTTTTGGCGTTGTCGTTATCGGAGCTCCAAGGACCGGAGTTTGCCCGCAGCGACCGACGTTTTCAGACGACCACTGGACAATGGGAGAAGAAGGCTTTTGTTTTTTCAGCTTCTGAGAAAGCTGACCTGTCTTCCTCTGCTGATCGTGTCCGGGTTGGGATGTCTTTACTTCGGGCGCTGTGGGTAACCTTTGGGACTGGAGCTGAAAAGAACCTGTCTGTGACAGAAACACGGTGAGCTMATATTTTCAGTAGCACCTTATGCAAAAAGCTACGGCTAATTTTCGGCCCACCACACACTGAAATTCTAATTGTTAGACGCTCGTCTGGTCGCTTCTGCGGTTGTTGA
Source organism: Austrofundulus limnaeus (assembly GCF_001266775.1). NCBI lineage: Eukaryota > Metazoa > Chordata > Actinopteri > Cyprinodontiformes > Rivulidae > Austrofundulus > Austrofundulus limnaeus. Next base: position 7,814 of record NW_013952571.1, on the reverse strand, counting down.
TTTTAGCCGAGGTAGATTTTGGGAGCGTTTTATTCCAAACTGAGTCAAAACAGGGAGTTTAGCTTTCTGTTTTGAAGTAGCCAAGAGGACATTGTTTGTCTTGGTGAGTGTAGGCAGTTTAGATATGATTAAACTGCTGAGGGAAAATGTAATTTTCCGTTTTTGTTTCTGTTGAGGAGACACAGTAGGTTAAAAGTCATTTTTTAAAGGCGGCCGCCCAATTTTCATTATAAGAAAGTTGCATACGGTAGTGCGCTGGGCACGAGTTGTAACAATGGGCCTCATGCAAGAACATGTTCGTATTCTTCTCTTAAATTTCTCTTATTTTTGTTCGTACAAAGGGTTCGTA
>NW_013952571.1:0-5056 GCF_001266775.1 Austrofundulus limnaeus | reverse complement strand
ATGCACTGAGTTGCCGCCATGTGATTGGCTGATTAGAAATTAAGTGTTAACGAGCAGTTGGACAGGTGTACCTAATAAAGTGGCCGGTGAGTGTATATTTTATTGAAGGCACAGAGTTTATGATACTCTTAATTAATGAAACTGTTTTTCATGTGGTGAAGCGTCCCCTGGGGACTAATTGTTAAAATGGATTTTGCTGAACTAGTGTTTTTATTTTTGTTTGCTTGTTTCTGTTACAAATGACTTTGAGTCAATATAAAAAAGTGGAAATTTTGTTCAGTTGCCTGAAGCAAGGGGGGAGTTGTTTTTGTTTTATCTTGAAATATAAGATACAGAGAAGTATAAAAAATGAAATAATAAAACATTCCAACTTGAAATAAAATGCATGACTTGTTTACATGCCATTAAAAAAATACACAAAAGTATTTCAAACAGACTGAACAAAAAGTGTTTTTGGTTGTCTAACTGAGGGTGTTCTATGAAGATTTTTTTTGAAACATTAACAGGCATCTTTGAAAAAAAAGTATTTAAAATGCCTGAAATCTGCATGCTGTTGAGTAAATAGAGAAAACTATCGGTAATTTCCTTTCTTTTTGTGTGTGTGTTTGGTTTTTATGTAACTGAGGATTTGGTTTCCGTTTATTCGAACGTGTTTCTGCATTCTTGGTAAATCGTGCCACCACAGTCCTATTTAAATATAGCAAAGTATTTACAAACGTTGCAAATTGCTAAAGCAACACAAAGCTATGTAAAAGAAGCAGAACGCTAGGTAAGAGCTAACAGGACCAAAACATAAGCTGAAAGCTAATAGTCGCAAAATCCTATTTAAAAGTTGCATAGCTGAAAGCAAAAATTAAAGTATCTAAATATTGAAAGTAGCAAAAGGATAAAAGCTAAAAACGACTAAAGGGTGGTGAGGGTTGGGTTTGGACTTGTTTCCATTTTTTATTTTATTTCAGTGTGTTATTAAAAAAAAGAGGTGGTATTTATACATCACAACTGTTTTTTCAGTGCTTTTCCCATTGAAAAATAAAAGGAAAAAAGGCAAATAATGACAAAAGGTTGGCTAAAAGTGGTTGAAAGTATCAAAAGTTGACTGGATGGTATCGTCTGGTATCGTTGCATAGAGCTGGCTAAATTCTAACAAATAAAGCAGTAGCTAAATGCCTAAATTAACAAAGGACACACCAAAAATGAGCAAAAAAAGAAAAAAAAACGATAAAACAAAGTATTTTAAGAAGACATCAGCAGAATTTAAAAAAAACAATGAACTGATCAGGTCTTCATGTGTTTCTGTGGCAAATATTTGTTTGACAAAGTGAAATGTTTTATTAAATATAAAAGTCTTAGCACCCATCTCCTGAATGAGCTAAAACAACGTGTGCAGGAGTTAGCAAAGTAAAAACAAATAGGAAACCAGTGAATCAGTGGTTTTATAAAATGTGTAATATTAGGTCCCTGGATTTATTTAGATCATAGTCTGATGCTGGTCCTGGAGGACCACTACCCTGCAGGTCCTGGAGGACCACTACCCTGCAGGTCCTGGAGGACCACTACCCTGCAGGTNGGTCCTGGAGGACCACTACCCTGCAGGTCCTGGAGGACCACTACCCTGCAGGTCCTGGAGGACCACTACCCTGCAGGTTCAGATGTTTCTCTGCTCTTCAGCAGGTCTTCAAGTTCTGCAGAATCCTGTGGATCACTCATTCATTCATGTCAGGTGTTAAAGCAGAAAACATTTTATAAAACAACTTCAGGATGAGTTCATGATCAACACTCAGGGCTTACAGGTTATGTCAAGTTTAAAAAAGCAAAGGTGATTATGTTTCACAGGTGAATAAGACATATTGTATTTATCTAAAAATAAAAGATTTGGTTCCCTCTGAGCCAACGCCTCAGAATGAGTCTGTTATTTTAGCTCCTAAAAACATCCACCAGATGTCAGACATGTTTCTTTAATTCTAAACCAACGTTTATGTTTATGTAAAATATTTGAATAATAACTCCTTAATATTAACATAAAGTGGTCTTTAGCTGCAGGGATATATCAGATCAGTTTTCAGCAGTAACTTAATGACAGAACTGGTTTTAACTCTGATAWGAAGAGTTCGGACTGGAAATCTCTACCAGGTGTGGATGAGTCTGTTTCAGGTCTGATAAATAAAATCCTGCATGAGGATCCAGGTGCTGATATATAAAAGGTATGTTCCACTGGGACAACTCACCGTTGTTTATACACAGGTTAAAATATTCCAGAGGTCAGAAATCACACAGCCGCCATRTTACATTCTTTCAAAGCGAAACAGGGATTCCTTATAAACTCTTTTCTGCATCCTGAGCAACTTTCTGAACCTTCTGTGGACCTGGAAGTGGTTTTTGAAGCCCTGGAGTCTGAGGAGAAATTCACTATTTTTATTCCACTAAAATTTCCACAACATCATTTCTCAACCAGTTTTAACAAAATGTTTTTTTTTTATTTATTTTTTTATTTTTTAGCTGCATTCACTAAAAAAGTTTAGCACAATCTGAGAACTTTGATCATGCAAAAAACTTACTTGGAACACAAAATAAATATGCAACGTTTATTCATGCCACTGTTGTCCGTAATCCAGAACATTCATTTTCCTTTTGTTACCAGTGGATAAAAAATAATGTAGAAATAACAGAAGTTTTTTTTTAATAATGTCAGGATTTGATTTTTTTATTTTTTTGATGCTTATTTTTCAGTCTGTTTCTGTCTGCCTGTCTTTAGGTGTGCTCTCAGAGAGTGATTCCATAGAGACCATAATGAGCCCCTGGCAGCAGCTTTAACATTTCCTTTGATTACGTTTCTTATAAATGTCTGTTTATTTTAGTTTTGTGTCCCTGTGCTGTCGTGTTTCAGACATCAGATAAAAATGACAGGATCYGACTGGAATGTTTTTAAAAGGAGCCTAAAATAGTCCCTGAAAGCTCTTTGGTAGCAGACGTCTGCAGGCTGATCGCAGCTCTCTGGTCCTGAGGTTCTGTCAGACAGTGGTGGAGATGAAAGCGGCTGTAAAATGTGTCAGATGAAAACAGGAAATGAGGCTCTGGGCTGTTTGTTACTTCTGCTGCAGCTTCCTGTTGTTGTTCTGCCTCTCAGAGGAACAACACGCACGCACAAAACATCAGGCTTCATCTTTTTAATTGTTCCCGGTCGTCTGAACACAGGCAAGAATGGTTCTGCCTGTGTGTTTGTGTTCATGTCTGTTASCAAAATATTTCATGAACCACTGCAGATTTCTATGGACCTTTTAGAAAAAACTAAAGTCTTTACATTTACAACTGCTTTACAACTGTTGAGTCCAACACAACTCAATGTGGACACCACAATGCACTGACTTTAGAAAAGTGACACAAAAACAACCATAACTCGGTCAGTTTGGATGAAAATGAGTGTGATAGTAGCTGAGACTGACCTTTAACTCTCACTCTGAGCTCTGACAGGCTGTCTATGATCTCTGTTTAAAATATAGCCTTTAAACATTTCATATCAAATCTGTCAGTTAGCAAGATGTGTCGTTAACCACCATCCATCTTCCAACCATTATGCATCATCCATCCAACCATCAATCATCCAACCATCCATCCATCATCTAACCATTCATCATTCATCATCCATCATCCATTCAACCATCCATACTCACAAGCCCCCGGCTGTATGTCTCAGTGTTGGAGTTGTCCCTGGTGAATGAAAGGGTTGCCTCTGCAGCTCAGGAGGGAAGGCTCTGACTGTAGTTTGTGCTTATGCACCAAACATCAGTTCAGATGACCCAGCTTATTTGGAGTCTTTGGATGGTGTCCTGGAAGGTGTGCGGTCTGGGGACTCCCTTGTTCTGCTTCAATGCTCATGTGCGCAATGACGGAGTTATCTGGAAGTTTTTTCAAAAAWWTTTTTTCTGCTTGGCCTTCAGAGGAGTCGGAGGCTTTTTGCTCTCTCTCCTGGACCTGTCCCTCCTTTCCTGCTTCACAGCTTTTTCAAGCCTTTCTTCTACCTGTCATCCAAAATCAAAAGGAATTATGGATTTGATCAACTGGTCTCTGAACACAATCRACACTATTTTTTCCACGAGATTGGAGCGAGGGGAGCGCAGCTGTCCCTGTGGAATGGTTGCTGCTGGTCGGGTCACTGGTTCTTGGGGSTGGAACCTCATCTGTTTGGCATCGCTTTCCATTGAAGACRTGGAAGATTTGTACATATTTGGATTTATGATAACTAGATTCCTGCTGATCGGCTGTGGAGGAGTTCTGGCTTACCGGAAAATGAAAGCGATCCTGACAGCAGTCTGGGCCTGTGAGAAGCTGTCAGGAACCATGGATTGTATCTCCCGTACTGGAAACGCACAGACTCAGACGTTGGGGGAGACAAGTCACAAACTGGATGTGATTTTGATAAGAGTCACAGTTCAGCAGCGTGCCCGTGAGGAGTAGTGTTGGGTATTGAAAGTGTTTATTTCGATACCGGTGCTAAATCGATACTTTCAAAACGGTACCGGTTCCTAAACGGTATTTAAATCGGTACTGTAAAAATAAATAAATAAAACAAACACACACACTCATACTGTTTTATGAAGCAATGACTATTTCTGAGTCAAAGTCAAACTTGAACTTGACCAACATGTTAAGTTAAAACCATTAATAATTTGTCTTTGCACCAAATATTAGGTGGAAGTTTCTGCATCTTATTTTGTAAAGTGACACCACACAGTTTGGACCATTTTGCTTTCGACATCTTGACTAAATGTATAATATCTAACTGTTAACTGAAGCGGCACCTGTTCAGCCCCTCTCCATGAACTTGGTTCTATTCGATTGACTTTGAGACGAGTCAGTTCTGCTCATTGTCCGTGTGTCTCCATGCAGTGGGTGTGATAATGTGCGGACCGTCCGCAGTGGCTTCAGTTGTTGTGTTAAAAATAATTATACAATAAAATTAAAAAGTCATTGTTTTACTGTTCGGACTTTTACTTACTTACTTACTTACTTACTTATTTACTTATTTACTTACTTACTTACTTACTTACTTACTTACTTA
>NW_013952570.1:1117200-1117822 GCF_001266775.1 Austrofundulus limnaeus | reverse complement strand
CTGTTGGACTCAGACTGACCCATAGAGCTCTTCAGTTCTCTGTTTGTGTGAAAGCATCAGCTCCTCTTTACACAAACCTTCCCCTCTCTGCTGCAGATGACCAGCACTGTCTGCAACAGACTTTAAAGCTCAGCTCGTTCATCCAGCTCTCTTCCTTTAAGACATAATTACAATCGGACAGCACAGTCGCTGTCGGCTACATGTTTAACATAAAGCATGGACACGTTCCCAGACCAGGTCTCAAACTGGAGAGCAGGTCCATCTGAAGGGTTGTAGTTTGGTGTGAGCAGCAGAAACATAAAGAGCTTACAGCTTTAAACCAATTCATCATTCTGAAGCTCAAGCAGGACACATCCTGTCAGTCGTGACAGAATCAATGGGTGGAACCAGAAAATCAATACGAAACCAGGAGAGAAACAGTGTTTCTCTTTACAAAGACTGAGAAGTTAAAGTGCTTATTCCACCATGACAAATACATCAAATCAACCTCTTATTTCTCTATTTAATACTAAAAGTGGAATATTTAACATGTTGTAAGGATGGTGTTGTTAAGAGCTGTGCCTTTAAGGGATCCCTGATTATTTGTAAAATTAGACTTTATTTAATAAACATATATTTTAAC
>NW_013952570.1:1114838-1116200 GCF_001266775.1 Austrofundulus limnaeus | reverse complement strand
ATATATAATACACACACAATACAAATATATAATATACAAAATTCTGTGCGTCTCCTCGGGCTAAGCCCCCCTTGTCCTTAAAACTTAGTGACACCCCTGACCCACACAAACAAAGAATAGCTGCTGGCTGGTTAATGATGAGGAAACATTCATCKTTTGTTTGTTTGTGGCTGAAGGTTTTAATGAACTCATAAATAGAAACATCTGTTTTATTTTTCAAAGTGGATTCAGGAGATTTTAAGGATGAGTTTCTCTTTTGTTTGAGGTTTTATCTGGTTGTTTTTGGACCTGCTGTGGTCTGAGCAGGGTTATGTTACTTTATATTCACTTAAATTCATCACAGTGAAGCTGTGAAACAGTGGATTTAACAGATTGAAACYTTCAGTCTCTTTGTGCCTTTATCTATTAGTTATTAAATAACAAATCTTGACCCAAAATGCTCATTTATGTAAAAATAGTTCTATGGCTCAGCTGTCTGGATGTTTTGTGTTGACAGAGCTGCGGACGTCCTGGCTGTTGCTCAGCCTCGGTGGGACGTGCCTGTGTGAAGCAGGGGTCTTTTACATCCCACTGCTAAACCACAGCTGTGAACAGAGMTGTCAGATCGGACCACATGCAGTCAAATCACCCAGTTGTGTTTGTCAAACAGAGAGCCTGTCTAACTTCACAGAGACGTTAGCAGCTTGCTTTAGTTTTACCTGCTGGTTCCTGTAAGAATAGCTGTTATTGATGTGCTCTGTTATTCTGGAGTTGTGATTTTAAACCATTGAAATTCTATGAGTGGATTTGACTGAACTGTTCAGTGTGTTTGCAGACAACCACACACGTTACCAGCCTGCTGTGGCAGGTAAAGAGGGTTAACCAGGGGACACACAAAACAAGCCCAGAAACTTGCGTACGCCACTTTTCACACAAAGGTTGTGATTTATAAAACACAAACTTGACGTGAAGATGTGCTGTGCCTCAGCCAGCTCTGACCCATGCGTACGCTCATTTTGGAGACGTGAAACTGTCAGATGGTGAAGTGAAGAATTAGAGCCACACTGTGTCATGATCACCGTCAGATATTTAATTTACCTTAATCAGACTTAGATTTTTATTCAACTTTATCATCAGCTTTCTTAACAGTAATATTTATGCTTCTGCTGCTGAGCCATAAGGACCTTTGAAATAAAAACTTAAATCTTAAATAAAAGTTCCCACACCTCCATTCATCTCCTTCTTCCTCCTCAGACGACCCTGACCCACAGACCCCTCCCTGACAAGTGACATTTCAGCAGCATGACAGCAAAAGTCACGCTTTGGGTCCTCACGCAGAGCACGCCCACCTCGCCAGTGTAGATGTTATAAAAATTAATTTTT
>NW_013952570.1:1102859-1113856 GCF_001266775.1 Austrofundulus limnaeus | reverse complement strand
TATCGATACAGTATTGGGAAATGAACTATCACGATATTTCAGTGTATTGATATTTTCTTACACCCCTACACATGACAGGGCGTGTCTGAGCCAATCACCTTTTTTGACATTGATCAGCTGACTGATTTAAATACATCTTAACATTCATACTTTGCGTTGACTGTTTATGGTTGAGTGTGGGCGTGTAGAGCCTGGTTCTGCTGGAGGTTTCTTCCTGATTAGCAGGGAGTTTTTCCTCTCCACCGTTTGCTCAGGATGGGAGACTGATGAAGTGATTCAAAGCAGCCTGCTGGTTTCTCCTTTAGATTATTATTTTTATGTACAGTGCCCTGAGACAATGTACTGTATGTTGTGACTTGGAGCTATATAAATAAACTGAATTGAATTGAATAGAGGGCAGAACTTGAGGTGGGACCTTGTGCACAAACTCTGAGGTGCAGCTGTGATCTATAAGGAAAGATACGCAGAAATGTGCGTGCACACAGTTTTATACCTTTTTTTGGCATACGCCATTTTCTCCTTTTGGCCGTATGTTCACTTTTAGTATGAATTTTACACAATTCTTTATAAATGAGGCCCCAGGTCTGTAAKACCACATTATGTAATAATGTCATAAAATCAGGTTAAAAAATTTTGAAGCCTGATTTTATTACATTATTACATAATGTGGCATTACAAGGTCATTAGATGACACATTGCCAGTTCTGTTGCACACTTTTCTAATTATTACATAACACTCTCATCTACCTGGCTGCTGGTTTTTACAGTCGATAACACCCTCACTGTTGGACGAGTTGTCATGGTTTCCAGGCTGCTTCATAGATTTCAAACTGTCAGTCAAGTTATTTAAAGCCTCCTCAATAAGACTGACCTCAGAGCAATTTCACATTAAATCTGATCAAATGTYTCGTTTTCATTACCAAAAGAAGAGATGAAGGAAAGGGTCCAACTGAACACAGGGGTAGTAGTTCGGAGGGATCCAGAGCCAGCAGGCTACACAAAAAGTTTATTTAATGTTTGACCATTAACTATTTACAGACAAAATATGTCAGGGAGCACTGGACTGACTTTAGGATTCATTGGGTGAACATCTACAACTGATTGAGCCGACCCAAGTCATGATGGCTGCCACAACCATTGACCTCAGAAAACACAAACATTATAATAATTCATTGATTTTTACCATTTTTAAACTCAAACTTGATGTGGTAGTAACTGAGAGTCATTCATAATACAMACTCTGACTGGACATGTTGTGGTATCTAATGACATCATATTGGTCAATTTAAAGTCTGACCACAACTCAACAGTTTTCATCATTTTGGTCTAAAACTTTAGCAGGAAAGTTAGCGAGCTAACTCAGCTCTTCAAAGCATGCCGGGCCTTCAGCGTGATCAGATCAGAAATATTGTTAATCTTCCTGTCTGTGGGTGGTCTTCATGTTCAGACTCAGTGGTTGGTCATGTCTCAGATTTCTAACAGTCTGACCTGTAACAGCTGCAGGACCACTTCAGTGACAACGTCTAACTGAAAGTCAGCTTTGGTTGGGTCGGTCCGAGGATCAGGTTCTGTTGAAGGTAAACTTGTCAGCAGCATTTTGTGCTATAAGAAGAGTTTAATGGGGTTTAAGACTTTCTGACCTGTCTCTAAAGTCTGAGGATGTGCAGCCAAGGAAAATGATTATAGATTTATACTATCGTGGATTTGTTTGCARAAGATTCCTTTCTCCATCGGACACAGCTCCACCTCTCAGTTAGCAAAGGTCATCGAAGCAGGGCAGGATCTCTGCTCAAAGATCCATCTGGTTTTGAAGTTTGTTGATTCACTTTCTGTATCCCACTTACTGCAGATCTACACTTAAACTCATGTTGCAGAATTGGACGTTAACAATGGAATTTAATATAAAACATTGAATTTTATTGTTTTATTTTTTATTTAAATCTGTATTCATTTATTTAAAACAAATCAATTCTATGTACAAATATAAAAGAGAAAAAAACACAAATACAATTAAATGAAAGGAAGCAGAGAGAAAAAAATCTTATATCTGCCCCTTTTTTCCTGAAGTATAAACTCAAACAATAATCATATTCAATTAACCTAAAACAAAACATAAAAAATGTCAAATCCTTCTAGAACACAAATGTACATGCATACATATACAGTTTCATATTTCTTCAAAAGCCCAACTTTTATTGCTTTCTTGAACATATACATTGATTTAGCATTTTAAACATCCTCTTCCAGATCATTCCACAATCTGACTCTTTGGATTGAGGTGCACCGTTCTTTCAAACTGGTTTTAAATTTAGGTTTCATGAACATCTCTGTTCCCTTTAGGTTATAACAGCTATCTGTCCTAATAAAGTTTTTCTGGATGTTTAAAGGTAATGTCTTTTTGTGAGCCTTATACATAACTAATAAAATGTTATAATCAACCAAATCATAAAATTTCAATAATTTCAGTTTACAAAATAATATATTAGATGGATAATGGTAATGTTTTTGAGTGATAACTCTTACAACTCTTTTCTGCAAAACAAAAACAGGATTTGTAATAGTTTTACATGCTTTCCCTCATACCTCAACACAATAGACCAAGTGTGGAACAATTAATGTGTTATATAACATATACAGAGCTTTATCATTAAACAAGTCCCTTACTTTGTAAAACAATGCAATATGTTTAGCAAATTTAATTCTTACAAAATTTTGTGTGAGGTTTCCATGTCCGTTTCTCATCAATAATAACACCCAAAAACTTTACCTCACTGACTTTACTAATCTCTACACCATCAACTCTAAATGGAATATTAACAGTTCTTTGTCTCTTTGTAAATATCATATAATTAGTTTTATCCAAATTTAATCATGATTTATGTTTAAACCAATTTTGTATTTTCACAAAATCTATCTGCATTATCTTTAACATTCGTTCTATGTTTGTACCCAAACAAAAAAAAATAGTATTATCTGCAAATAAAACACTTTTGAATAGCCCTGACACGTTTACCAAGTCATTCACATGCAAAATAAACAACTTTGGGCCAAGTATAGAACCATGAGGAACTCCACATGTAATTTTACAGAGTTCAGATTTTACATCATGTACTTGTACAAACTGTTTCCTATTTTCCAAATAACTACATATCCATTGTAGGGCTGGTCCTCTAATCCCATATTTATTTAGTTTTTCAAGGAGGATGCTTTAGTCAGTTGTGTCAAATGCTTTCTTCAAATCGATATAAATACTGGCGCAATATTGTTTTTGACCAATAGCAGTTATTTGTTCTATCAGTTCCATACGAGCCATTGAATTTAATTGGAATTAGTGAACTGAAGACTTTCTCCATACATGTGTAGGGATGAAAATGGAGAGAAATTTGTACAATTTCCTGACAATGCCTAAGAGTTGACATGTATGTTATGGAAATAACTTTCACTTGAAACTGATGCTGATGTTAACATTTAAACAATATATTTGTACAAACCAAAAGACATTTGGGAGATTAGACTATAAAATGGCAGCAGTCCATTTGGCTAGATTCAGACTAGTTCTTATCTCATCAATCTTTTCAGACATACAGTATATTTTTTTCAAAGTGAGGTTCAAAAATTTTCTACGGGAGGCAAGATATCGTTTGTACAAAACTTTTAAGCAAATGCCCCAAATGTCCAGAAAATCTCAATAAAATTTGTTTTTAAATGTCAGTCTTTTAWTTTGGTACAGACTCATTTTTCCAGTTTGCATTAAAAACAGACTACATTTCAAATGTTACCAATGTTTATTTGCATTGATTTATTTACACATTATTTCTTAATGGTAGCGCAGATTTGTGCAACTTGAACTAAGATGTTTCTTTTCAGAGTGGATGTTATCCTCAAGTGTAAGAATAGTATCTATTGGGAAATACTACCATAGTAAAACCAGAGGTGTTCAGTTTACAGCAGTACCTCTCACCATCTGTGTTCTGGTTCAAATCCGGARGAGGGTGGGGTTAAAATTTCTCTAAAGATTAATGAACACTTTTTATATAAAACAATATGAAAACACGTTATTCTTTGTTCAACCTGTTTGTTTTTATTGCTGTTGTTGCAGTAGCCTCTCTGAAACTAAGTGAGGCTTTTTGAAGACATTTCTCTTGTTCCCACCCCCTGATAAACGACCACATAAAGTTTCCCTTGTATTGCCTGATTGTTAAAGTGGGAATCTTGAAGGAGTCCCATCTTCTCACAGTGGTCAGTAATTAATGATCTCCACCCCTTCCATTGTTCAAAGGCGCCTCTGTCCATCCTAAGTGTTTCTGTGCTTTCAGATGGGCAAAACACAGCAGCCTTCATTTGGCTGAAGGGTCAGCTGAGGCCGGCAAGTTTGGGGGAACAGGACAGGGGCTTCTGGTGGGGGCTTTAGATATCTACAATGGGCTCCTCAGCAGTTCTTTGTGACCCTCTTACCCCACTGCTGCTAAAGGCTTCACAATGTCAGCCATTACTAGATTAAACTAATCTTCTTTTCAGGACCAGACAGTTGCTTTTTTAGCTGACCACACAGGAGCTTCGGCCACTTCTGTAAGGCTATTGTTGTTGGAGACCCTTGGGGTCTCGTGGTGGGTGTTCTTGTCAGAAGGTGGTTGATTCATCTCTTCCCAGCACCAGTGTCAGCACAACAATAAACAGTTTGAAAGGAGAGAAATCAGTCTTAACAAGTCTTAACTGTTGTCTTACGTTTTATAAAAAGACCACATGGTTGGATCTGATGGTGATGGTAGCATCTCGCTGTGCTGTGACCACTGGCAGCTAGTTGAAGAGTGACATTCAGGAAATGTCTTGATGCATCTCAGTAATCCAAGTAGAAAAATCAGAAAACTTTAAGTAGGTCATCTAGACGGGTTCTTCTTTGATGGAACGTTTCGTCTCTCCTCCAAGAGACTTCGTCAGACTGAAGAAGTCTTTCGTGTCAGCAGCGTTAAACATCATCATCTTGCGACAAAAGCAACTGCTAACGCTTCTGCAGATAGTATTTAAAATTTTAATTCAAAATGTGTTCATTGAAAACAATATGAATGGTACCTGTGGTCTGGCACTTTTTAATGCAACTCAAAAACCTGCCACAACTACAAGTTAGCGTTAGCGGCGTCAGCGACATTAGCAGTGGTAGGAGCGTTAGCTGCATTAAGGGCTCGACACACGGGCAGCGACAAACTACAGCGATTAACGGCTGTCATCGCAGCCAGGGTGAAACCCGACACACGGGACGCGATAGCGATTGCAGCGTTGCGAATCGCGCTCTTTCAGGTTGCTTGTCTTCACGAAATTTGATTGGTTCTTGACTCTGAAGTGGGGGTGTGCATTACGGACGTGTAAACTAAACAAATCTTGCGATGCTAATGATTTGAGAAACAAACACACATCAAGACACAGTTTTATGAGGAAAAACATACCATAAACTTCACCCCGGAGCCAACAAATTCCCACAAAGCTGCCTTTTTTTAGTAATCACTTGGTGAAAGTGTTAGCTAACTGCAGTGTGTAGCATACTCTCTGCTCATTGGTCAGTCAATGAAACCCTCGCTGATTGGTTGTACGCTAAGCGACAGCGACAAAAGTTGAACGTTTTTCAACTTTCATATGTTGCGTCGCAAGCTCGCGTGTGCACGATGTAAGTGTACGAGTGCAAAATTTCACATGCACTATTTTTGCCGGTCGCATAGCTGGAGGAGGGCAAGCGATTGTCGCCTCACTGCACAAGTTCCATAGGAAATGAATGGAGAGCGAGCGACGTCGCCTCCCGTCTGTTGAGCCCTTTAGCAGAGTCCCACATACTCAGGCACACTGTGTGCATTCCGCGAGCTGCGCAGAGTCTGTGCATAATGTCCACGGATGTTTGGGAATTCATAGTCGAGCGTACTGATCACCTGACAAATTCCTTAATTTCATTCATGGCGTCAGGGACGAGGAGGGAGAGATTACTTGCATTTTAGCTTTAAAACAACAATGGAAATTAACTTACCTTACCCAGACTTTGAGCTATTTCCTACCATGAATTTGTTGCTTGGCAGCTGTCTGCTTTGTGTCCGCATCGGGTCCTCCTTGAGTCTGCGCGGACCTCCTCAGAGTGAAGTACGCCTGAGGATGTGGGGGACTTGAGGAGCGCAGCATTAGTGGTGTTAGCAGCGTTAGCAGCATCAGCCGTGATAGCTGCATTAGCTGTTGCTTTTGTCTCAGATATCATAATAAATATAGCAAAGGCTTTGTTTTATTTTGAAATAAATGTAAACTTCAACTATTAGAATAGAGGAGAGTAGAATACACTGAAAAAATGGATTTTTGGGTGTAGTAATTAATTATTCTTTTAAATTTTACAAAAAATATCAAAATCTCTAAACTACTAGAATTTACTAAATAAACAATACACATTATATTATATATCAATATTACTGTACAACTAAACTAAATGCTGATATTATTTTACCAGTAATATTTAAGTGCTTTTTCTGGACAGCACATAAACATGAATATATTAAGTAACTTCTACACATCTGGGCTAAAACTGAGGCTGCATGCACACACAAAGGCTGCTGCTCCTCATTCCCTTGCTTCACTTTTCAAGGAGAGGACAAGACATGGTCGAAATAAAACACAAGTTGTCTGGTTTCTTTTGCTTGAATACATTTGTTGGTGTGCAATAGTTTGATGACATAATGTAGGTGATATTTAGTTGTCAGGGAACAGGGNTATCTAATAATGCAATAATAATCATTCTTAAAATCATTCCAACCTATACTTATCCATCAATAATTGTTTATTCTGGTAATATAGTTTTTACCTAAGGGAAACAGCTATTAAGATTGTATTTATAAAGTAATGCAGCCAATGAGTCTCAAAAAGACCAAAAATAACAAAACAAAACAAAACAAAAAAATCCTACCCAAACCAAACAAAAGTAGTTGRTAAAATCAAGGCACATTTAAAAGAATATTACAGAGAAGCATGATGATGTAACCACTTAGAATACACACATTTGTAGACCAAAATACTGCACCTATTATGGTTATTTTCTGCAAAGTTGCTCTGAAATTTACYTCAAACTTGATACATGTTTAGATTTTGGTTGTTTGTTCTTTATTCCAAATATAAAGTGTAGTAATTAAAGATCTATAAAGCTAAATAGAAGAAATGTYCATTAACGTATTAAGACCCAGTCCAATAAACTTCCTGTGTCTACTAGGTTTGGGCATAATCGTATCGTGTGCAATTAATCGTCAGAAGAACATTAATCGATTAATTTTTGGTACTTGACGATTAATAGGATTAATGCCACCAGGGGAGATTTCTCCAGTCAATCCACTCGGTGATCCTCTCCGCTTCAAATATGATGAACATTAAAAAAAAGGTTCTGTAATTTATTTATCTATCAACACAATTTAAAATTTGATGTATTGCCTGAAGTCTGTAATTTTGATACAATTTGGAACAGATTTTTATGAAGAGTAATCTTTCCCACTAAATTGGTCATGTGACTAAGACATAAGGGTGTTAATTTTTTGCCAATATTGCCCAACCCTAGTGTCTACTGAAACAGTCTGAACCACTAACACCCCACCCCCCCATCTGTTTCAGGTGACCACATTGCTCAGCTGAATCCCAAGTAAGATGTCTCATCGGAGTGGTCAAGAGGACCCAGAGCGGTACCTGTTTGTGGACCGTGCCGTTGTGTACAACCCAGCCACACAGGCGGACTGGACYGCCAAGAAGCTGGTGTGGGTCCCCTCAGAGCGCCACGGCTTCGAGGCGGCCAGTATCCGAGAAGAGCGCGGRGAGGAGGTGCAGGTGGAGCTGGCAGAGAATGGCAAGAAGGTGGTGATCAACAAGGATGACGTCCAGAAGATGAACCCTCCCAAGTTCAGCAAGGTGGAGGACATGGCCGAGCTCACCTGTCTGAATGAGGCGTCGGTGCTGCACAACCTGAAGGACCGCTACTACTCTGGACTCATCTATGTGAGTGCTTTAGACCTGGTGTCTTTTAGAAATGTTTGGTTTTTATGTTCTTCCCCGCAAAGGGGAATAAATTTAAAAAATTGTGTTTTCATTTGCACAGGTAATTATAMTTTCCTTCCTGTTCCAATTTCAGAAATGAGCACATTTGATCATTTTTAGTTGTCTTATTTTTACTGGTTTTATTAGAGTGAGTTAAAACATTTATGCAAGGTTTTGTGATGCGTGAGGACGTTGAGGTTCTTGCTCCTCTGAGTGCCTGCTGACCACACACTCAAACACTCACTCTTTGGTATTTTAACTATTATCAGACCTGCTCTTCTTAGCACATCTTGACAACATTTTCTCCTGGTTTGGTGTAGGAAAAGATCTCTTCCATAAAAACAACTTGTCCCGTGTTCCTGCCAGTAGGGCTTGTTTGATTACAAAGATGTCTTTACGACCCCTGAGTCCTTCTACTTACTGTTACAATCTGATATTGTTGGCAGAAACTGGAGGAAAATGTAGAATTTTTTTTTACTTTTAAGTAATAGATTAGCAAATTTGAAAAGGGATTCTGTAAAAAAGTAGCGAACAAATAATAGATTAGATTAGGAATATGATGATCCACAGACCAAAGTGAATTGCTGTCGTCTCAAAACATCTCTAACCAGAAACAAATTACATTCACAAAGTACCTAATTGTTTCATACACCTTTGCCCTGCTGTCAGTTTTGTATCAAATTATTTGCGTAAAATGCTTTTGTTGTTTGAAAAAGATGGCAGCTATCAACTCTTGGCTACAATCATATTAGCCTTTAGTTCATCACTTTCAAACCTGTAGGTCGTTCATCAGTTAAGATGTTATTTGTTCATAACTTTTCGGGAATCTTACTTCAAAATAGATTAACTATCCCTTTGAAGTCCTGACACAATGTAAGTAACTTTAACGTGTTTGTTTTTCAAATATTTCATCAGAAACTTCATCTATTTCCAGTGTCCGGTTGGTTTTTCCATGATGATGTTAGAGTATGTCATCTCAAGCGTTTGAATTTGTCACCTCTGAAGTTTATAGTGTTTACATCTCTGCTTTGCTTTTGCCCCATAATCTATTTTTTTTAGCAGAGATGGAGTTTCTCCTTGTGATCTCAACCCATTTAGTGACACGTTTTCCACTTATAGAATGTGGGTTATCACCTGAGAGACTGCAGAGCAAATTGTTGCATGTATCTTAGATCCTTCCACAAGACGAAACATCACCATTGAGTGTTTTTCAAAGACTGCTTATATATTACTACACCACAAGGCGAAAGTGCTGCAATAACATGAATATTTRACAGTATTGTACTGTAATTTGTCAACGCTAAGGTAGTAGAAAACATCTCAACAGTTTCCCATATGGATTGAATTGAAATCTTATTTTACCAGCTCGCCATGTTCCGCTTTAATTTCTCGGTCATACCGGAGTAACACAGTTTCCACTTTATTATTTTGGGGTTGAGTTGGCTTTGGAGCTTCCTAATTGTCCCCTTGCCTAAGAGAAATTGAAAACATGTGTTTGGCTGTGTTGGTTTTGTATCAGGAAGAAAATTTTCCCCCCGTCAGCTCACACACACACACACACACACACACACACACAATCTCACACTTGGGGCACATATATATATAAACGATGAACAGAGTACTTTTTCTTAAACCTTATCTGTTTTAAGTGTTAGCATAAATATTTGACTTCAACACAAAATGCTGAAGAAAAAAAATTCCCCCCCCCCACCCCACACCCCTTAGTGTTTGTGTCCAGTTGTGTGTTTTGTGTGGAGGCCATTTCTCATGTTCTTGTTTTGTGTGGGACCAGCTGTGTTTCTGTTGTGAGCTCAGGTTTGGTCGCAGCATGGAGGGAGGTGTGTGGGAGAGACATGTTTTGTTGCTAAACGGACTCAGCTGACAGGACTGAGCGCAGCAGAAACAGGGGTCTAAATGGTCCTGCCAGGGGACACGCTAACCAACAAAAGAAGATTGAATGAATACATCTGAGGGGAGAGAATGCACTGGACATTGATAAACTGGTTGTGTGTATGTGTGTGTGTGTGTGTGTGTGTGTGTGTGTGTGGTGGGGGTGTGTGAGGAAACAGCAGTGCTGGGGTGCAGAAGGTGACCCTTCTGGGCTTGTGGAAGGAGTAATTGAAATGCCCTCTTAGAGCAGTTTCCATTTGTTTACTGTTGGCTCCGGTTATATTTTGTGGCGTGCCTCTTTACAGAGCAGCACTGTGTGGTCCTTTAGTCATGGCCATAAAATACTGAGGGTAAAAAAAATAAAATAAAATACACAAACTGTAATAACAATACTTGAAAGCTGAGGGTTAAATGACGGTTAAATTTAGAGACTGAGTTGTTGATGTTAAAACAAACAGAACTGAACTAATTAGCAAAACTCTCTCTAAAAGCTAAAATGAATGAATATTTAGCTAAAAAAAACAAACAGAGCTATTCCAGTATGTGTCTGTGTGTTGTACAGAGCTGCTCATATTAATGCAGTGTTTGTTGTGTTTGTTGCTACATCTGTCATGAAGCCTTTCTGTGTGTGTGTATGACCTTGTGAGGCCCATTTTTCTAAAATATACTACCTTGTGAGGACCTACTGCACCTTATGGAGCCCAAAGCCTGAGCCCCATTAATTCAAATGTCATTTCTGGTCAGGGGTTAAATTTAGGACGTGTGAATCGAGGGGTGGCTAAGTTTAGGATGAGAGTTAGGCTGTAGAAATGAATGAAAAATGGAAGGAAGTCAGTGGAAAGTCCGCATAAAGATAGAGAAACATAATGTGTGTGAGTGTGCTCGTTGGGTAGGCTTAGATAGTGAGGAGATTGGTGCTTATCTGTGGTACAGACATCTGTCTCCAACTGTGAGACCCCCACCACCTTTTAACAGGCTGCACGCACTGCACAGAGCCTCCCATCATCCCCAAGAGAACACACACACACACACACACACACACACACACACACACACACACACACACACAC